>NW_026000172.1:2384703-2407356 GCF_001458135.2 Marmota marmota marmota
CTCTGCTATGGCGGGCCCCAGGCTCCTTGCCGGAGTGTCCGAAGGGAGGGGTGGGACTGGTCTGTCTCTGGTTGGTTTCAGCTCCCGGTTTGCTATTTCATGAAGGCTTGGCGAGAGACCTCTTCCTAGAGTCCCTGCACCGCTCCTGCTATGCTGCGCCTCGGAGGCTATCCGCCCTGACGCGGGGGCCGCGTGCAGGCAGCTGACAGTCGCCGAGTCGCGCGGGCAGTGGCTGGCGGGTCTGGACCTCTGCGCTGTGTGGCGGAGATTCACTCGTCTAGCGCAGACTGTCACCTCCAAAAATCCTACCGATTCCCGGCCGGTTGCTCTTTAGTGGAATTTTGCTAGGAGTTTCTCAGCAGGTCGAATCTAAGCGTATCCATGCATCTCTCTGACCCCGTTGTTGAGGAGGTACTGAAAGTGCTGCCTCCCCTCTCGCCGCCATGTTGGATCCCCCTCCAGAGTTCTTTCAATTTCATTTGTTTTTTAAAGCAACAACATTTGACATTAGTAATACTCTGTGTTATGTTTATTTTCAAATTTTGCTCTTTTGCTTAGGATTTTCTTTACTGTTATTTTCACAAAATTTGCTTTTTCCAAATTACTGAGCCTGATTACTTGCTAATAAATTCTTTGTCCTTTTATAGTTTACTGGTTAAAGACTGTATGTTTCCTTTTTAACATCTGTTTTAGATTTATCCTACTTTATTACAGCCTTATGGAGGTTTGATGGACATCTGTTAACCTATATATATCAAAGGTTTATGCTTTTATGTTTGGACATATGTACACACCCATGAAACCGGGACTGCAGTCAACAAACTTATCATATCCATTACTACAAAATGTCCTCTATGCTCATTTACATCCCCCCCCAAATTTTATGTAATAAATTTGATCTTATTGAGCAAGAACAGGGCAAACATCAAAATGATAAAGATCCTTGAATTACCATAGAGGGAGCACTTTCTGTCTCTACATCAAGACACAGAGCATTGATGATCCCCAACACCCCTCCTTGCCCTCTTTCTCTTACCACCCTCCATTCTCCCCAGTAGTTAGTACTGTTTTCCACGTAGTTCTAGAGAAGTGTTAGTTAAAGGCAAAGCAAGCAAAAGGTAAAAGAGAAGTGTGACTCCCTCTTTACTCAATCATAGAAAAAGGGGAGGAGAAGGGGGCAACAGTGGACTGGGCTCCAGCGCTGACCCCAGCCCAGCCGGGTGCTCTCTGATAGGAGGGCATGTGAGGTGAATCCTAGGATGAAGGAGAGGCTGGGCAGGATGTGAGACTGTGGCTGCTAAGAGAGGCTGGCAGACTGCAAGGAGGGGGAGGGGGATCTGGGGACCAGTTGGAGGCTCAGATGCAGCAGTCCGGAAGGTGTAACTGTGGCAGAGGGAGGGGGAGTTGCCAGCACCTGGGGGGTGGAGTTGAGAAGGCTGGTGTGAACACAGAGACATGGGATCAAGGGCTGTGATGAAGGGAGACTAGGTATTTCAAAGTGTGAGGAAGAGGACTCAAAATCCATGCTGAGCTCCCTGAGTTTGAAGAACAGGGTCCCTGAGGTTTCATTGTAGGATTATAGAAGATATGAGTGTAAATAGCGCGGTGGACTCCATGAGGAACACATAAAGTAGTGGGCTGTCCTAGAGTGGGTTTCTCAACCTCCTGTAGTAAATCACAAGTGGCCGTCATGCCATAAAGGCAGAGGACACTTTTTTTACTGTGTGGTCAAGTTTTTTTTTCACCGATAGGCTACTGATTGATCTATCTGCAGTGTCCATGGGAGAACTCCAAAGGCTGTACCTTCTTTCTTGTTCATATAAGGTCTTTTAAAAATTTTGTTCTAATTATTTATACATCACAACAGAATACATCTTAATTCATTGTACATAAATGGAGCACAACTTTTCATTTCTATGGTTGTACATGATGTACAGTCACGCCATATGTGCAGTCATACATGTACATAATGATGTCCATCTCATTCCACCATCTTTCCTGCCCCCCATGCTACCTCCCCTCCCCTCCATCCCCTTTGCCCAATAAAAGTTTCTCCATTCTTTCCCCCCATATACTCCTATTATAGATCAGCATCCACTTATCAAAAAGAACATTTGGTCTTTGCTTTTTGGGGGATTGGCTTACTTCTCTTAGCATGATATTCTCCAACTCCATCCATTTACCTGTGAATGCCATAATTTTATCTCTTAATGCTGAGTAATATTCCCCTGTGTATATAATACCACAGATTCTTTATCCATTCATCTACTGAAAGGCATCTAGGTTGGTTCCACAGTTTAGCTAATGTGAATTGAGCTGCTATGAACAGTGATGTGGCTGCATCAATATAGTATGCTGATTTAAGTCCTTTGGGTATAGAGCAAGGAATGGGTAGCAAGGAGTGGGTCAAATGGTGGTTCCATTCCAAGTTTTCTAAGGAATCTCCAGACTGCTTTCCATACCGGGTGCACAATTTGCAGTGCCACCAGAAATGTATGAGTGTACCCTTTTCCTCACATCCTCACTGACATTTATTATTTCTTGTATTGTGATAATTGCCATTGTGACTGGAGGAGTGAGATAAAATCTTATAGTAGTTTTGATTTGCATTTCTCTAATTACCAGAGAAGTTGAACAGTTTTAAAATTGATTTGTTGATAAATTATATATATTCTTCTGAGAAGTGGTCTGTTTAGATCCTTAACCAATTTATTGATTGGGATATAGATAGATAGATCAATAGATAGATAGATAGATAGATAGTTTGGTATTAAGTTTTTTGAGTTCTTTTAATATCCTGGAAATTAGTGCTTTATCTGATGTCCTTGTAGTAAAGATTTTCTCCCACTCTCTGGTCTACAGAAGGGACCCGTGAAAACAGACCAGCTGGGGAAATATGTCCTAGGTCCCCTAATGCTATTTTACCACAACTTTGACACCAATTATGCCATAGATGTCCACAGAGGGATCAGATATTTCCCTGTAGAGAATCTGATGTGTAGAATCCAGGGTCGTAGTGTGCCTCCTGAGGAGATTACCAGTTTTCCACATTGGCATGACTTCACTGCATTAAGTTTTCTTTTCCCAGAGTAGGCCCATGGCGGAGTAACACACACCATTCATGAAGAGAAGACAAGGATCCTTGGCAGCTCCTGGAAAGACCCATCAGACCTTTCCTTTACTTACAGTTACCCCTCATCCAAGACAACCTGAGGCAAATGCATTTGTCTCCTAATTCTCCAGACTCAGCTGCCAATGGACTAATCAGCACCTTGCATCCTTGGTGTAGAAGTGGGGTTGCTCTAAGTGCCAGGCTTGCCTGACAAGGCTGGAGGGGCACTCAGTTTTCTTCATGGTGACCAAATATGATAGCAAAATCTTAGTCCTTGTCCCTACCTAGTCCTTTTCCAATACGGAGAAAAAGGATTTGAGGAAAAAATAAAAGTGTCATTGCTATGCTACAAAAAAAAAAATAATAATAATAGGGGGACTCCTGTCCCAAAGGATGTGATATTCTAATTGCCAGTGAACAGAGGTTATTTTAAGCAGTGACTCAAATATTACCCACCAGAACAGAGATATGAAAATTTGTTCTCTATGTGTGTATTAAGAATTGTAATTCACTGTGCTGTCATGTATTTAAAAAATAAAATCAATTAAAAATAAAAAATATATATTACCCACCAGTTGTGCCCTGTCAGATTCATAATTCCCTTGTAGCCTTGAGAGAGCTATTTCTTAGAACTTCTTGCATCAGCTCTAAAGTCCAGATTTCTTGGTTCCTGTGGTGCATGAGCTGAAGGACATATAACCTGGCTTAAGTTCTGACTTAAGACAGGAAGTAGGTTAATCTAGTTTTCCCCATGGTTAGGAAAAAGTAGAAGAAAAAGTCAAGTCAGTTTTAAAATAAGTCTCAGTGGAAGAGGAGCAAGGGTTATGTAAAAAGCATGAAGTGGACCCTGACACATTTCTAGAGGACACCTGGCAGGTAGGAATGGGTGGGGTTGATGAAGAACAGAAAGTTTAGATCAATCTGGGCATCAAAGTGGATGCCAGGAATCTCAGGGACACAGACATGCAGGCCAGAAACTCAAAAGTTCAAGGTCAGCCTGGAGGACTTCATGAAACCATGAAAGGTCAAAACAATACAAAGGGTTGAGGACAAAGCTCAGTAGTAAATTGCCCCTGGGTTCAATTCCCAGTAACAACAACAACAACAACAACATAAATTCAGAAATAAGATCAAAGAATGCTTTTCCATGAAGCCAGCAGGTACTTAGGAGGGGACAGGAAAAGAGTGTGTCTTAGCTGAGGATGAGGTGAGTCGGTATCAATGGGGCTAGAGGCAGGATGGAAATTTAAGCCAGTTTTTTTTAATATTTATTTTTTAGTTGTAGTTGGACACAACACCTTTATTTCACTTATTTATTTTTTTGTGGTGCTGAGGATTGAACCCAGAGTCCCACACATGCAAGGTACAACCCCAGCCACAACTCCAGCCCATAAGCCAGTTTTAAGTTAACAAATATTTTGTTCTGCCCACTAAAACAAACTGTTTAATTATTTTTTTGTGAGTGTTTGGATGGTTATAGTTAACATAGAGAGGATCATCAAAGTTATAATCAGTAGGGAGACTCTTTTTACTTATTTTTTTTTTAATTTGGGTACCAGGGATTGAATCCAAGGCACTTAACCACTGAGTCATGTCCTTGGCCCTTTTTTATATTTTACTTAGAGACAGGGTTGCACCAAGCTGTTTAGGGCCTCTCTAAGTTGCTGAGCCTGGATTTGAATTCTTGATCCTTCTGTCTCAGCCTCCCAACTTACTTCGATTACAACTGTGCACCACCATGCCCAACTTAGGAAGGGGAAGTCTCTAATATGATGCTGGAAGAACACCAAGGATGGATGGATCAATGTATTCAGTTGACAGTTCCCTAGGATTTCAAACCTGCTGCATATACTGCCACATTTCATGCTCCGTGCATCTTTTCTGTGTTAATTTCTCGAGTTATGAAAAGATGGTACACAAAGTTAAATGTTTTCCTTTATTCTGAGTCAATAGTTATATCAAATTATTCAACATGTTAGGTAGTTGTAGGGTCCCCCAACTTATGGGAAGTAGATAAGAGGATAGATGATATCATAAGGTTGGTAACTGGAATCCCAGTTAGGCAAACTACTGCAGGGTTGATCCCTAAACTTGTGGGATCTCTACCAAGGTGTTGCGCGCGACTTCTTGCCCGCAAGAAAGACGCAACCCAAGAATCTTCTTTCAGCAACTTTTATTCAGGCCCCTGATAGTTCTTCTTCTCCTCTCGGATGCCCCTCCCAGCCTTAATAAAGCATCTCAAGCCCCAATGCAAAGCAGCCACGTGGAGCTTTCTCATAGAGTGATGAAAAGTCATGCGCCAACTCTCCCAAACAAGGAGTTGTTTGTCACAGACCACAGCGGAGCCAGCGCCATCGTGTAATGGTGACCATAATTTGCATAAACGGCAGAAGCGGCTCACCACAGTTCCCCCTTTCTGTTTTCTTAAAACAATACAGGCGAGAGTAGAGGTCCTATCCCACTGTGCAGAAGTGGCTGCATAGTATGGCTCAGTCTTAAGGAGGGCCCTTCCCCAGATCCGAGACCATATCAGCCGACGCCTTTTTTCGTGGGGCGGGGAGTGGACGCGTCTAACCCGCATGCAATAGGACATGCTCTCCTTGAGGTCCATATCAAGGATCACTCAAGTGCAGTGCTTTGCCTCGCATCCTGTATCGTGGCGATGGTGGACGAAGGGGGATAGCTGAGGCTGAATTGTGGCTGTTTATAACGACAAACAAGTTGACAGCACCCTGAAAGAAAGGCACGGACTTTAAGACGATAGAAAAGCACTAGTGTGGAAACCCATCTGCGTGCAATGGCAGTAAGACCGGCAGAGTGCAAGGGCTTTCCAACACTAAGAGAATAGCAAGGAAGGTCATGTCGATCCCAGTGCAATGTTATAATAACTTGGGGTGCAACGACCATGACAAAGGTTTACTGTTTAAGATGCGCAAGCCAGACTTGAGGCGAGTTGCCATTTTCTAAAGCTGCAAGAGCTTGTATGATCATAGCCTTATCATGAGCACTGCGGGCCTTAAGGCGACAGAGAAACCACAAACAGAGGAACATACCGAAGCAACACATTGCACCAAAGATGCCTACCCCCACCCACTCTTTGAAGAAGGAAAAAGCAGAAGATATCCAATCGGTGAATTGACCCAAAGTCACGGGATCGACACGGGTACTGTTCAAGACAGCTATCTGGGTTAGTTGAGACTGGATCATGTCTTCCGCTGCCATGGACCAATTTCCGGCCAAATATTCGCCAATGATGCGGGAGGCATTCCTGGAATCATTAAATCTGACAGAGGTTATGCATAAATGTGCACGTTGGTCAACACAACCCAAAAGCACCAAGTCAGCCAATTCTTCTACCTGAGCTTGGAGTAAATCTATTCTTTGGTTGGCAGCTAAAATCCCTGACAAAATATGTTGATTAATTGTATTTTGGGATTCAAGTATGGTGGAAGTTTGTTGAACAACTTGATTAATGGTGGCAGCAGTTTGTACTTGACTGGCCATGGCCACTCCGGCCGTAACCGCTGCAGCAGCAGACACTGCCACAGCTGTCACTATAGCTGCTGTAATTCCAAAATCCCTGCGGACTCTAAGTAGTTCAACAATGGGGAATTTATCTGGGTCCGCAGTGACTGGGATTGGGACAAAAGTTGGAATTTTCATAACCACTGCCGTAGTCCAGGAGCCATTCCAACACTCAGACAAATAGCAGGTAATATTAGAACAATCCAGCATCCCCGACGAGGTGTCATTAGCCAAAAGGAGCAAGAACGGGGATTGGACGCAGACCATTGCAGGGGGCAATGTGGCATTATATAGCAAAGAGTTGAATGAAACAGATGTAAGTCTATTACCTCGTTCATTCTCCTTAACAGTGCCAGAAACATTAGCCAGCCAGCTTTTGACTCCCAGCAATTGAGCCAATGCAGAAATATCAGCTGAAGCCCCCTTCTCATTGGAAATCAGCCATTGAAACCAGGACCAACCTACTCCTGTAGAGGAGTTGGCACTGTTGTTAAAGTTATAAACATACCTCTTAAGAGAGGGGGAAAAGGAGAAACCTTTAGCAACTTGATGTTTCTCCCAAGAATGATCCTGACAAGGCGTAAATGTTGGGGGGAAACCAAGATTAGGAGTACAGTAAGGGGAGGCCTTGAAATGAGTGGCATTGTAAGTACTATTAGAAGAAGGAGGCACTGGGATTAGTACCTTGGAGATAATAGCCAAGGTAGTTATGTTTAAAGCAGAGCTATTTGCGGGGGTCCCTGAACCTGATTGCTTCCCTGAAACTACTTGGCTCAGTACGGCACTGATAATGTTCCCTGAGACCTGACTGGACCGCAATGGGTCCTCCCAGTTAGTCAAATTTTTGGTCTTAAGGCTGATGCAATTAGCGTTTCCAAGGCTGAAACAAAACACTCCTGTGAGATTAACTTGAGATTGATTAAAAATGCTCTCCATGTCCCCTCTAGGAGAGGCACAGGGAGCAGACATCTCACATGAGGTAGAGAAAAGAGTGGGGAGGACACTAGAATTACTATGAACCGGCATCGGCATTGGCCAAGCCCGTGCCACTGCCCACCACTGCATTGGTGTCGTCTGTGCCATCGGCACCAGCACCAGAACCAGAGCACGTAGCAGAGTGAAGATCCTCATCACGGGATTGCTGTGGTATCTCTTGTTGCTGGTCGGTTGATGTCAAGACTCTTCTTGTCAGGCGTTCAGGGACCCACAACGGTTCCGTGCGATCCTGGGGAAAAACACATACAGATCCTCGTGCCCATGTCAGCACGGGGTCGGGGCCGTTCCATTGGCCCGTAAGAACATCCTTCCACTTAACATAGCCAATTACAGAAGGCTGAGGAGACACATGTCTATCGGCCGCAGAGCGACCATGAATATCCAAATTCAAAAAATTAATGGTAAAGAGAGCCAAGGATAGGCGTTCTTTAGGAGTGTGTTCAGCTCCTATTCCCCCTTTTTGTTTTTGTAAAGTTTCCTTTAAGGTGCGATGAGCACGCTCAACAATGCCTTGTCCTTGAGGATTGTAAGGCAGACCATGAGTAAGTTGCACTCCCATGGTAGAACAAAAGGATGTAAATTGTCTTCCAGTATAAGCAGGTCCATTATCAGTCTTAAGGGATGCAGGAGCACCCCATGCTGCCCATGCTTCTAGGCAATGAGTGATAACATTACGTGCCTTTTCTCCCGATAAAGCAGAAGCATGAATAACTCCAGAGCACGTATCAACAGAAACATGTACATACTTGAGGTTACCAAAGTCAGGTATGTGTGTCACATCCATTTGCCAGACAACCAATGGCTTCAATCCCCGTGGATTCACTCCATAAGTAGGGGGATGAAGAAATGTGACACAATGGGGACATTGTAATACTATCTGACGAGCATCCGCTCTTGAAATGGAAAAACGCCTGCGCAGCGTTAAAGCATTAACATGGAAATTCTGGTGAAATAATTTAGCCCCCTCTAAGGAGGAAGCCAAGCATATCAACTGACCTCTAGTGGCTGAGTCCGCACAGGCATTACCCTGTGATAACGGACCAGGAAGAGAGGTATGAGCCCGGATGTGCATTGGATAAAAAGGAGCAGTGCGGCTACAGATAAGCTGTTGAAGCTGATTAAAGTAAGCAGATACATTATGGACATTACTAATAGCTCCCACGGCCTCCAGGACTTTTAGTGCTTGTACCACATAGATGGAGTCCGAAATAAGATTAAAAGGAAAAGAACACTGTTTAAAAACCTCAATAACAATTTGCAGTTCCACCCATTGTGGATTTCCAGGAGCAAATTGATGCTGAACAGGGGGAGAATCATTAATTACATAAGCTCCCATTCCAGACTTGGAACCATCAGTAAAAATATTAACAGCCCCCGGAATTGGATTGGGTGAAGTTACCTTAGGGAAAATGATGGGATGTTCTTTAACAAAATGGAGTAATGGATGGGAAGGGTAATGATTATCAATATCCCCTTGAAACGAGCAACATAGAATAGCCCAGTTGTCTAGAGTAGCACACAAAACATTAAGTTGAGCTTTAGTATAGGGTATAATAAGAGAAGAAGGTGATTGTCCGAAAAATTGAATGCTTTGTTGAATCCCTTTAAGTGCTAACGCTGCAACAGCATCAGGATAGTATTCTAAGGATTTTCCTGGGGATATATGTGGGTGGATCCATAGTAAAGGCCCATCTTGCCACAGTACTCCAGTAGGCTGCCGCATAGTGGCAAGCACACATAACTGGAAAGGTTTATTACTCTGGAGCCTGTATAAAGTAGCATGTTGTATAGCATCTTCTACTGTTATAAGGGCCGCTCTAGCCTCTTTGGTGAGGCTACGAGGAGAAGCAAGATCTGGATCACCCTTAAGGGTAGCATACAAAGGCTGGAGCACACCATTAGGAATGTGTAAATATCCCCTTATCCAATTAATATCTCCCAGCAGTTTTTGAAAATCATTTAGAGTTTGGAGATCCTGAGTTCTTATGGTGATTTTTTGTGGTTTTAATTTGTCATACCCAATTATCGCTCCCAAATACTCAATAGAATTTCCCGTTTGAACCTTTTCAGGTGCAATATGTAGCCCATATTGAGCTAACAGCTTTACTAATTCTTTATAGGCCTCATTAACTGTCTGCTCTAACTTAGCTGCCAATAACACATCATCCATATAATGAATGATCTTGATGGAGGAATACTTATGTCTGAGAGGTGCGAGTGCCTTCCCCACATACATCTGGCACATCGTGGGACTATTAGCCATTCCCTGCGGCAACACTACCCACTCAAACCTTAGATCTGGTTCCTCGTGGTTACACGAGGGAAGGGTGAAGGCAAAACGCTGTGAGTCTTTAGGATGCAAAGGAATAGAAAAGAAACAGTCTTTAATGTCAATAGCAATAATATGCCAGCCCTGAGGAACAGAGGATAGCAAAGGCAGCCCTCTTTGAATGGGCCCCATAAGTTGCATTTGAGCATTAACTGCTCGTAAATCATGCAGTAGGCGCCACTTTCCTGATTTTTTCTTAATAACAAATATGGGAGTATTCCATGGAGAAGTAGAAGGTTGGATGTGACCCAAGTCAAGTTGTTCTTTGACTAGATCATGGGCTGCTGCCAATTTAACCGAGGGAAGAGGCCACTGAGGCACCCAAACAGGCTCCTCGGTGAGCCATGTTATGGGTATTTGAGCCACAGTGGCCCCTAGGAAAAACCCAGACCAAATCTGTTAAGCTTTTGATGACCTTGCACAGGATGTCTACGCCCCTGTAGGTGTTTACCTAGTCCTAGACCTGGCCTATACCCCATATTTTGCATAATCTGTTGAGACACTGGGGAATAGTCATTACTAAGAGTGAACCCCATGTCTGTCATCAGATCACGGCCCCATAAAGAGATAGGTAAATCAAGTACATAAGGCTGAAAGGTGCCATTGTGTCCTTCTGGGTCCTTCCAAGATAGATGTCTACAGCTGATTTGAGGGGCTTGGGCATATCCAAGTCCTCTCAGGGATTGATCAGAAGTCTGCATTGGCCATCCCTTAGACCAGTCCTTAAGGGCTATGATACTACGGTCTGCTCCTGTATCCAGCAATCCCACAATAGATTTACCTTCTATGCTTAATTCCAAAGTGGGGCGATTGCTCATATCTAGTGACAAATAGGCACAATCCCCTCCAGTGGTACCAGCAGGGAAGTGATTATGTAAGCTAGGCAAAATTAGTAATTGAGCAATCCGATCCCCTGGGGAGATAGACACAATGCCCTTTGGAGCCTCCACCATAACCTTTACTGCCCCTACAGTATCAGGGCTAATGACTCCGGGAAAGACATGAAGACCTTGTAAGATAGAGGATGCACGTCCAATTAGCAAACCTACAGTGCCAGGTGGTAAAGGCCCTTTGAACTCAGTTTCCACCAATTGGACTCCCATCTTAGGTGTTAATACGAGTCTGGAGGTGGAACAGAGGTCCAATCCCGCGGCACCTGTAGTGGCTCTCCGCGTCTCATGGGATGGCGCAGAGATGGCCATGTCTCGGGTTCGGGTGTGACATTCTCCACTGCCCCATATATTTGTGGGCCCTGGGGTCGGGGGCCCCTTCGGCCGTTTTTTGGCCCAGCTGAAATAGGCTGTCCATGGATGTCCTTCACTGATCTACACTCTCTTGCCCAATGCTTCCCCTTTTTACATTTAGGACACAGCCCCGGTTGACGAAGGCCATTGGAAGGGCCACCGTGAGGGGGTCCAGTAAAATTGTCTTTTTTGGGACATTCACGTCTGAAATGACCGGGTTGACCACAATGGAAGCATATTCCGGCACCAGGATTGCCCCCTTTTGCAATCCGAAGGACAGCGGCTGCAAGACCTGCGTTAGTTAAAGGTCCTCCAATCTCTCTACACACTTTCATCCATGCTTCTATGCCCTTATTTTTATAAGGAGTGATTGCCGCTTTACATTCCTTGGTGCATTGCTCAAAGACCAATTGCTTGATAAGGGGCATGGCTTTATCAGGATCCCCAAAAATCTTTCCAGCAGCATCCACCATTCTTGCTACAAAATCTGAAAAGGGTTCTGCAGGGCCTTGTAGAATCTTAGTCAAATTACCAGACACCTCTCCTCTATTTGGGAGTGATTTCCATGCACGGATACAAATGTTGTTAATCTGTTCATATACCTCAGGGGGGTATCCTGTTTGTTGATTAGCAAACCTGCCTTGTCCCAAAAGCATATCCTTATCCCAGGCAGGGCGTCCCGCTGCATGGTTTTGGGCGGCCTGCTCTATTGCGCCCTCTAGCATAAATGCTCTCCAGTCCAAATATTTACCCGGGGAAACACAAGCCCGAACAAGGCTAGCCCAATCAGAGGGAGTCATGCAGTATCTAGACAGACTCTCCACCTGAGTTAGTGTGAAGGCGGCATCCACCCCATAAGTGCGCACAGACTCCGCCAGGGTCTTCACAATTTTAAAATCTAAGGGTTCATGGAATCTTCCCCTATTGTCATCCTGAAAAACTGGATAAGCAAGACCCATCTCAGCGTTAACAGCCCTCCATGTTTGGGCATGGAAAGCTCTCCCCGAAACACCTCCACCATACGGCGGTGGATCCGGGGGATCGCTTTTCTTGAGCCCCTGTTTATTTCTGTTCCCTTCTCCTATAGCTAAACTCTCTAGCTGACGAGACAGCCTCCCGAGCTCTTCCTCCTCATCCTCCTCTTCCTCTGACCCACTTTCACATGGGGGTGTGCGCAGCATACTGAGATCTGGATACAATCGTCTCCTCCCCTGTTTCACTCTCCGCACACTCCCATCCTTCTGAGATATCTCACTTCCTGCCGTCTCCGATTTCTCCTCATGTAATTGCTCTAGAACTTCTTGTCCTTTTGTAAGTGCCTCCTGACATCTGCCATCTGTAAGGCAACTACGGACCATTTTCCAAAGGGGTATCACCCCACCCTCTAATATGCCCTGCTCAGAAGCAAAGTCAAGATCTTTGCCTAATTTATCCCAACTAGGTACAGTAAGGCTGCCCGAAAATGCAAACCACGGTGCAGCGATATCTACCTTCTGTAAAAATCTCTGTAAAGTACTATGTTTCACCTCCAGACCCTTAGAACGTAACAGGCCATCTAGGGCCAGAAGAAGCGGACTGGAAGGTGCGGCACCCATGACACAACAACAAAAGAAGCACAAAAAACAACAACAAAATGACACAACAAAAGAAACACAGAAAACAAAAGCGAAAGTAAAAACGAAAGGACACAGTGCAGCTGCTGCCCCGCTTTGGTCGCGGATCCCACTTACTTGGGACGATTTCCCGCTTTGATTGCGGGTCCCACTTACCTGGGACTACGGTGCACCCCCCTGACTGCTGAAAGTTCTGACTCCCGGGTTTCGGCACCACTTGTTGCGCGCGACTTCTTGCCCGCAAGAAAGACGCAACCCAAGAATCTTCTTTCAGCAACTTTTATTCAGGCCCCTGATAGTTCTTCTTCTCCTCTCGGATGCCCCTCCCAGCCTTAATAAAGCATCTCAAGCCCCAATGCAAAGCAGCCACGTGGAGCTTTCTCATAGAGTGATGAAAAGTCATGCGCCAACTCTCCCAAACAAGGAGTTGTTTGTCACAGACCACAGCGGAGCCAGCGCCATCGTGTAATGGTGACCATAATTTGCATAAACGGCAGAAGCGGCTCACCACACCAAGGGTCAAAATTGAATTATTGGATAATCAGTTGTTAGGACATTGATTGATGTTGTGGAAATTCACACTCTTTTTTGATAGAAGTGGTTTCAGAAAACAGACATTAAATGTCAGGACTTTAAACTAACTCTAGCTATGTGTTGTTCACTGGTGAGAATCATAACCCTAGAAGAAGGAGCATTTCCACACTCTGAAAAGGGTGCATTGACCTCAGAGAAACTTCTCCTTTGAATCAAAGTGTGAAATATGATATATCAAGAATTATGTAATGTTTTGAACAGCCAACAATAAAAAATTAAAAAAAAAAAACAAACTTCTCCTTAGCTGCTCAGGATGTCCTCACTCACTCCTTAGGAATGACCCCTGTAGGGCTGCAACTTTACAGTGAGTGCTCCCTAACTGTGGGGATGCATTTATTCTAATGTTTGAGTTCCCTTTTGAACAGTGAGTACAACAGGCTACTGACCTGATTTGTTTCCCTGTTGTCTCTTTCATAAAATCTTAGTCATACAATTCTAGTTTATCCATGTACTTGAAATTTTTATTTTTTGATATGAGTTTAAGAGTTTTAATTATGGTTTAAAAATAGGAGTGAATTAGGTGAAATGCTCTGAAGAAACCAAGATTCTTTCCATAAAGCAATGCTGTGTTTCAAAAATGAGAATCCAAACACACCTGGAGTCCTCATTAGATAAACATAAGGGTTTTGGCATTTCTGGTGTGTCTCACGGACCTCCTCTTCCTTCTGCACAGAGATAATGACAGTCCGGTGACTACTTAGTCACTGCTCATAATTTTACCATGTATTTCTTAGAATCATTTCTTTTCTTTTCTTTTTTTTTTTTTTTGCTTGATTGTAGTAGTTTTGAGCTTTGTATAACTTAATTTTCTCATTGCTATTCCATTGGGATTATGTTAAGACTTTCTTTCTTTTCTTTTCTTTTTTAACCACTTCTTTGTTGGCTCTCTTAAACACATGCTGCTGTGCTGCTGTCTGGAGCTCTGTTCTGCTTAATTAATTTACTCCTTGCACTGCCTGTGGATCTGGAATTGTTTCAAGTTTGTGTTGTGATGATGTTGACAATGTCTTTTTCTTAATTTTTCCTCAAATATTAATGTTTCATGAATATTTTACTCATTGGGAAATACAATGGGTTGTATATTATGCATAAATTCAGATTTACTAGTAACTATCAGTGAAATGTGCCAATCATCTGGGTATTCATTCATGTGTGTTTGTTCCTCATGAACACTTACCCTTACTTATTTTGATGTCATTTTACATTACCTTTATTCATAATCTGACATTCAGCATTTTTCTCATGTAGTTTTTAATTTAAACACAATTTCCATCATTTTATTACATTTAATTATTAATTCTTCCTGTTTTACATATTTTACTGACAATGCATTTTTATTTATATTTCTTTCATACAGATAATTTCTCAGGGAGCAGGGTTCCTTTCACTTCATACTACATTTTCATGAACTTCTCTACATTTTAATTGAGTTGAATTTATCAATCTGTTCTTTGAACTTGCTTGATTTTCGTATATAAATTTTTTGGAGGACAGGAGAAGGTGTTGAGCTCCCAGAGTTAAATCCTTGGATTTCCAAACCCCTCCTCCAGAGACTGAATCATTCTGGAGATACATGTCATCCATCCATCTGTCTCCAGAGCTTCTGAATTCTGCAAACAGGTTTATCCTCTGCATACAGGTTTATTCCTCTAAACAGGTTGGCTTCTTGAAATGTGGGTCATGCACACTCCTTACATGAGCTAGCTAAAATATGTGTTTTCTTGCTTTGAACTCATTTTTTAAAAATATTACTGCTGTATGACAACAATTTTATATGTGTTTAATAATTGTATTTGGGGGGGTTACTTACTATTTATTTGTTTGTTTATTCATTTATTTATTTTTGCTGTGATGAAATAGACTGAGAGAGAAAGTGTCAGAAGCCTTGGTCATGCAGACACTAGCCTCACCTAGCTCCCTCCTTGCTGGTGTAGCCAGGCTTGGCTTTTGCTCTTCTCCTGTGCTGAGGCCAGAGCTGGCTTGCTGCATCAACTGAGTTGTCATACTACACATGCACACTTGTGACTTCCTGTGTAGAAGAAAGATACAGGAGTAGCCCAGTAAAGAAGGAGGGGACAGTTCTGGTATCTCCTGAAGCCTAGAGTGAAGCTGTGCCAAGATGCAAAAGTTCTTTCTGAGCAAGCAACTTGCTGAGAAAAGCTGCGGCCAAGAGTGTGTCACTCTGACATCATTCAGCCAGGGTTTGGATTGCACCTCCTGGCACTCTGTGCCTGTGTTGGGCCTCTCCCCATTCATGGATTCTGGGAGGAAACTCTCCAATCAGGCCTGCAGTAAGAGAGAAAGGGGTGTCTTTCCATAGTTTCATCA
The DNA here is from genome assembly GCF_001458135.2 of Marmota marmota marmota. Classification (NCBI taxonomy): domain Eukaryota; kingdom Metazoa; phylum Chordata; class Mammalia; order Rodentia; family Sciuridae; genus Marmota; species Marmota marmota. The sequence goes on from NW_026000172.1 coordinate 2,400,445, forward strand.
AATTGTGTAATGCCTCTAGAGCTCTGGAATGGCCTCTGCTTGTGAGGCCCAATTATACAATAAATCTAAAAGTAGTGCTAGAATATCTAAAATGCCAGAAAATGTAGAATCTGCAGGTTTTTTTTGTAAAAGAGAGAATCATCTGTGGAGGGAAAATATCCTGCCTAAAAGTAGAGCCAGATTCAGCTGATCTAAGTTTATTACTGTGGAATTATAGCCCTTTGACCCCTCTGGACCATAGGGTGGGAGAACAGCCAGCAGCTGAAAACTGTGGGCATCTGTCATTACAAAGAGCCATCTTTTGACATCTCTGTGTCTTCACAGTTTGTCAGAGTATACAGAGCATCACATTGGGAGAAGCCAACTTGGTGGATGTGGTCTTTGTGTAGGAGGTGCTTTGTTGGCACCAGAAATCAGCTTTTCCTTTCTCCCCAGGGTTATTTATTTTCTCTGATTCTCCCACAATATGAGAGGTAGGATCTCAAAACTTAGATAGCTGCCCACAGGGCTGACAAAAAATCCTTTATTTCTGAGTTTCCTCAACAGATTCCAAAATATCATTTTTTTTTCATTTGCAGATCACAGGATTATAAACAATTTTTACCCATGCAATATTTGAAGCTAATGCTGTATCTTAATTGTCATTTACCCCTAAGTAATGGATGATGGTTTTTGAAAATGTATGTTTTTAGGAGGTAAATGTTTCACATGGTTTGAGAGCAAAGAATAATCACCAGATCTGCTTTTGAAAATCTTTGTGCCTTCTTTTTTCTTCCCTAGGCACACTCATCTTATCACCATATCTTTGACAAGTATTCTGGTTTATAAGTGGAATGTCTCCAAAATTTCATGTGTTGAAACATGGTCCCCAGTTGCAGCAAGGTGGAGAGATGGGCTTGTAGACCATAAGGGCTCTGACTTCTTCTTTGGGCCAGTCCACTAACAACTGACTGGACTATTGGGAAGAGAACTAGTTGGAGGACATAGATCATTGGGGTAACTCTGAACAGAATCATCTTCTCCCAGCACCTTCCTTCTTCTCTGCTGCCTGGCTGCCATGAGCTGAACAGCTTTTCTCCATGTTCTTCTTCCATGATGTTTCTGTCTTGGAGTGAGACTACCATGGACTGAGTGCTCTGAAACTGTGACTGAAATAAATGTTTCCACTCCTAAGTTGTGACTTTTAGATATTTATGTCACAAGTGGAAAGCTCAGTACAACAGAAACTTTACTAGGTGGCATGTCCTTATCCAGTGTCCTATTCTTTCCCTGGTGCTGGATTTCAGAACTGTCTGGGATGACACTTGGTACCCATGGGGGTATTTCTCTTAGATTGTCTGTTGACCATCAGCCTCCTGATCATCTATTTCTAGAAAACAGATTGAGGTGGAGACTTGGGGGAACACTGATTTATCTGGGGCCTAGAGGAACCTCTTTTATCATTTTATCTACATTGTAACGCCTTGTAATATGAATATTTTTCCTTTAACCTCCACTATATAGATATTTTGATGGCCTATAAATTATGTTGTGGGGGTAATAAAGAATTTTGGTTCTACTCTCTACATTTCTCTGAGTTTTGATTTCCAGGAGAGTATTCTAAAAAACGCACACCCTCTGGGTGTACAGGAAACCACAATGTACTTCAGTAAGTAAGAATGGGGATGAAGAATGTCCAAAGTGTCAGGATGCCTTGACTTTTACCTTGGGTCTGACCTGTCCATATTACAGTCAGTACGGTTCTTCCCAGGCTTGTCACCTTCAAAAGATGTCTTTACTTACTTCAGCTTCAACTTTTCCCTAATTGTAAGATGTATTTTACTATCAGTCTTCAAATTAAACATATATATCCAATACTGCAGGATAAAGTTGAATTTTAGGAAAAAATCAGACATATGTTACTTTATTTAAATGTTTTATTTGCACTTATTCTTCTACAGAGGGTTCTTCATGGGATTCCCATGTGCTCTGTGTTTTGGAAAGTGATTTCAAGTGGAATTTCAGGGCTTAGCTTTGGAAATTTTACAAGAAATAATGAATAGGAAAAATCTACCATTATGGTGGCAGAGAAATGAATGTAGGTTTTAAAAATTGATTGGTAGCTGCCTAGGTGAATTTTATATAGACCAAGCTATCACCTCCTCATCCATGAAGACATGTGATAATCAACTTGTCATAGATCTTATCATCTGAATATTAGAGATTAATATTGAATCATGTGAGATAAGATTTGGCAAATCCTAGAATTATTCACATGATTTCTGTTTAGTAAATGGTTATCATGGAGATAGTAACCAAATATTACATTTACTTTCTGAAAAAGATGGATACTTTTCCATTTCAGGGACAAATGTAAGTTCTTTACACTTTTGTTGCCTCCCATGGACTGGAATTTGGCCAAGCATAGTGGGTGATGCATGGCTGAGATGCCAGTTACTCAGGACACTAATGGAGGAGGATTGCACATTTTAGATCAGTCTTGGAAGCTTAGGGACACCAGGTTTCAAAAAGTAAAAAGAACTAAAGATGTTGCTAGTGGTAAATCTGTAAACAGTCCCTGAATTCAATCCTAACCAGAAAACAAAATCCCTCTGAGTATGAATACTTTTACCTTTAGGTAGTGGTTCTTTCTCATCTAAAACTAAATAAATAAATTTGGAAAGCAGAGAGGTCTAAGCTCAGTGATTAGTAGTTAAGGTAATCTTGAGCTTACAAAGGAAGATCCTTGGGACCCATTTTTTTAATAAGTCCCATATTTTCCAGATATGGATTTGAATGGTAGGTTATCATTCCTAAGAAGGAAGCCTAGAGAAGTAAGAGGAAGATGTAGTTGTTTTCCAGGAGTTTCCCAGGTCAGGGGCAGCATTGAATTTTCCTCCCAAACTACTATGGAACATGCAGACTGTTACTTCTGCACTGTTCCAGTATTGTGTTTAATATGTTTTAAATCCACTTTGCTTCACTTTCTTATCAAAACAGTCAACTTGAACTCTGTTTAAAACATATATGGTACACATATCCCCCCTATATCAGGAGCCCTCTGTTCTTTTACTTTCATCAAAGCCAGGCCAGGCATATGTGACCTGCGGAATTCAAAAGGTTTTCTTTTTGATAAATGGACATCGGATTGTCTTGGTATCCTAGATTCCCATTGGGGATGTTTCTGGGTCATTAGAAGAAGTGAACCCTGCTTTGTTTTCATTCCATCTGGATGCTCCACTATCTATAAATACAGAAAACTTAATAAAATGCACATTCATTTCCCCTAAGAACAAAGTAAGTCCTAAAAGAACAGAATGATTAGAAGAGACTCAATCTCTACAATGCCATGGAAAGTCTGCTGAAATACTTATTATGTCATTTAGTTTTGATTTGGCCACAGACATCACAGCAGTGATGATGTGTCCTTTTATATTCACTGACACTTTGTACCAATTTGTTCTATTTGTTCTTCAACTCTTTTAACCTTGTTTGCTTGGTTTAAATGCTGTCTGCCACATTTTCCCTATAATGTTATATTTCTTTGTCTTTGTCTTGAAGTGTTTTGGTAGGATTTTCTAAATAATCTACATAAACCATCATATTTGATACAGAAACTCTTTTTCTTAGTAATTTTTATTTTTGTGGCTTGCTTTGGGGAATGCAATCTCTGCTGCCTTTTTTTTCATACAGACATCGGCTCTATTACTGGAGCTCCTGAAATAGACCACAGTCCTGTAGGCTTTCATTTTATTCTACCTGCAGTTCACAGACATTAACCTCATTTTATATAATGGTTGTGCACTTAAAATCATCCTTCTTCTCACCATAATTTTCTTCTGTGAGAAATAGACAATTTATCATATGATATATAAATTCACAATTAAAATGAATATGCTCTGTTGGTGCCTTAATTTTTCATTTTATTTTGTAAAATTAGAGTATAAAAACTTTTTTGTGGATTTGTGACACTCTTTTCTCAGAGTTTTATAATAGAGAAAATCACTATTATGAAGTATTTTCTTGAATAATAAACAACACTCACCAGTTAAGAGCCAGGTCTACTAACTCTCATTTCATCTTCAGCCAACTTTCAAGCTCTGTGAATGATCAAATGGTCAATGTGCTCTTTATTTATCTATTCCTATTTCAGGAACTGTTGGCATTCACCGATGTGACCATTGATTTCTCTGAAGAGGAATGGGAATGCCTGGAGCCTGCTCAGAGGAACTTATACAAAGAAGTGATGCTAGAGACCTACAGAAACCTGGTCTTCCTGGGTGAGCAGAGTTCCCTTCAGAATTCCAAATAAATCAGAACTCCTAATTGTATAATTTTCTTACCTTGCAGAATATCTTTTGGGTACTTCTGCTCTTCAAGAATGAGTTTCAGATTCTTGCTTTCAAGAAAAAGGATTGGGCAATTTTTGTTACAGAGAAGAAAATGTTAATGCCATTTATTTCAGTCCTTAATCTTTCTTTTTCCTGAAATGATGTATACTTTTCACTTAAAATTCATGGTACTTATAGTAATGCAGTGATATAGAATGATGTGACCCACATGTCAAAATCCAGATTCTTCCCTTTATAGATAGAATAGAAGCTTCAATATTCTCAGTGATAATCCCAACAAATAGTCAATTCATTTTCCGATGAACATATTGCCTCTAAGCTGTATCTGGACACCCTCCCCTGGTGCAAAGAAGAGAGCCCTGAGCTATGTACCCAGGTGGGCAGAAATTCATGAAACAGAGGACACAATTGAGAGGTCCAAAGGCAAGGAGGAAGCCAAATTCAAATGTTGGTGGAGAAGTTATTATGCCACAGAAATGGTCTTGCAGGAGCTTAGGTTTATTTCCTAGATGTCCTAGAAGGATATCTACTGTCCTATATTGAGCATGGTTTCCTCTTCTTTAGTCCTCCTTCTCCTCCATGGATGTCTGTGTTGAGTCAAATCAACATCCCAAGCACTCCCCTTTGCTTGTGAGGTCAGCATGATCTGATGGCATTTTCATCATTTGACATGTCTCTCAGAAATCTGTGCACATTTCTGGAGACCTATAGATGAATTTATTATAATATAGTAGTATCAGAAAGTAGTTTCTCTTTTATCCTTATGTTTTTATTAATTGAAATTTCCTTATCAGAGCTCATTATGAATACTTATAATGAATATTCCGTGGAACTTTTCTGTCATTAGTGAATGACTGCTCATTTTGCTTATATGGTCATAGGTGATAACTACAGTTATATAAAAGGGTTTGCACAATAATCAATCAATGGTTATTCTGAATTTTGTTAGTTAAATTTTCTTTTTATTTTTTCCTTTTCTGTATTTCATATTATACAGTAGATTTTGAGTTGTACTGTAGGTTTCCTCCCATCATCTAATGTTTCTATTTTTTTACCTACACTTTATAATTCGATGGTCATTTCCAATATTTCACAAATTAGGGCAGTGTAAGATGAAATTAAATTATGTCTGATTTTTGTTTCCATTGTCAGTACAATTATATTTGCTTCTATCTTTATTTAATTTTTAATTTTTTTCTTTTGCCAATAAAATTACAGATAAAATACTTTCTATCTCATAAGTTTTTATTTTAAAGTATGTTGCACATACAATAATCATTTTCACACCAGCCTCTGATCACTTTTGTGTGTAATATTCTTATACACTTTTGCCTTCAAATTGCATCTTTAGATTTAGTCTCTGATAATCTGCATATAGTTGTAATTTTTTATTTGTTTCCTCTGCTTCCTTTAATTCTCTTTTCCTTCTTTTTTAATTGGGTTATCTTGTGGTTCACAGATTGTTATCATGATATTAATTGATTCCTCTTTCACTTCTCTTTATTCTATGAGTATTTTGTCTTTTACTTTGATATTTTATAAAAATCATTTTAAGCTTACACTAGGTTTTTAACTGGCAACAAGTTGACTTCAATTCATAACAAAATTTATTATATTTATGTATCCTTTGAAAATTATGTTATTGATGACACATTTATTTTTATATTCCATACATATTTAGAGGATTATGATGATTTTTATATTTTTATACTTTAAATTCTATAGAAAAAGTGTTCTCTAAAAAGTGTTCTCTAAAGTGTCCAGTAAAATTGAATTCTATATTGGTACATGAATTTTCCTTACAATGAAAGTTTTAAAATTTTATATGACTTGTGTTGCTGTGCACATTTATTTCATTTTTCAATATGAATAATTCACTTGAGTATTTTTGGAAAAAGAGGTCAAGTAGTTATAATGTTTGGGTGCACTTATACATATTTAAAATCTTTATTTTTATTCATGTTGAAGTATAGTATCTCTGGTTATAGTATTCTCAGTTGGGAAGTTTGTTTTATCACCCCTTTGATGCTATTCACCTTTGGGCTTAATCCTAAGCACCACACATAAAAAAATTAAAAGTGGAATGACCCTGTTATCCAGAAATACAAGTTCTAAATAGGTATCCTGAGGAGATTAAATCAGCATGTTGAAGAGAGAGCTCCACTACTGCTTCAGTTCAAATGTTGTTCACAGTAGTCAAGACATAGACTCCACCTATGTGCTCATCAGGAGTTGGATGAGTAAAAAAGATGGTATTTATACACAATCAATTACCAATAGAAAAGAGATATCTTTTCAATTAAAGTGACAAGGGACGAATATGCAGGACTTTGCATTGCATGAAATAAGGCAGCCACAGAAAATAATTTGCAACCTCATCTGACTCACATGTGGAACTCACAAGTGCAGAGAGTGAAATGGTTACCAACTCCTGCATGTTCGGAGTGTTGATGAAAGACCGCTATATATTTATTTTATTTTATTTTATTATTTTTTTAAAGAGAGAGAGGAGGAGAGGTGGGGGGAGGGAGAGAGAGAGAGAGAGAGAGAGAGAGAGAGAGAGAGAGAGAGAGAGAGAGAG
>NW_026000172.1:2407381-2430052 GCF_001458135.2 Marmota marmota marmota
GAGAGAGAGAGAGAGAGAGAGAGAGAGAGAGAGAGAGAGAGAGAGAATATTTTTTAATATTTATTTTTCAGTTTTCGGTGGACACAACATCTTTATTTTATTTTATGTGGTGCTGAGGATTGAACCCAGTGCCCCGCGCATGCCAGGCGAGCGCATTACGGCTTGAGCGACATCCAGCCCAATATATTATTTTAAAGGACATAAGAAGTTTTGAGCCCATGGTGTGACACTTAAATACTAAGCCACATCCCAAGCCCTTTTACTATTTTTTATTTTGATACAGGGTCTTGCTAAGTTATTTACAGTCACACTAGTTTGCTGAGGCTGAATTTGAACTTGGGATCCTCCTGCCTCAAACTCCTGAGCTGTGCAGAATCAAGGCTTGTACCACCACACTGGCAAATGTACTGTATTTTTGACAAATGCTAATCGAATGAATACAATGATTTCTAAACACTAAAATGATGATTAGATAAAATGTTCCTTAGCTAGAATTAGTCATTTCACCATATATTCTATTTTAAAATACCATTAAATACTTGGTAAATACATGAATTTAACAAATTTAATTTGTTAATGATTTGAATCAGTAAATAACCAAAGTTATAAAATTAAAAACCAAGTTATTTGTCTTGAACTCCATGTGTTGAGTTTATCTAGGTAATACTGACATAGGCTGTGCCTGTGTGTGTGTGTGTTTGTGTGTAATGTGTGCTTACCAATAAAAATATTTTTTTCATATTTCTCCTTAGAGACCATATACTCTTTGCCCCTATTGAATGCCTGTGTTATTGTCATCCAACATTTGTTATATCCAGGTTTCTCATGGTAGACAGAAAGTGCTTTTCAGGCAGTCGCCAAGAAAACCAAAAATGTTCATGTTTACATTTCCCTTTTCCTTTTGAGAGAAAAGAAAGAAGTTGGTAGATTTTTCCTAATTGTAGAATTCTTGAGGAAAAAGGCCTGTAGTGAATAAAAGTAACACATTTTCCTTTTTTCTGCTATATTACTCTTCTTAATGATGTACTTCTCTTGCACACTGAATTCTCAGATGATTTGGGTAATTCTTACAAAGTACATTTGTCTGTCCATTGTTATTTAGTTCATATATTTATGGAGAAATGATGGTCTTTGATGCCACACTATTGAAGTTCTGACTGCTATAATTGTATGTTAGATTTGTAAAGTGTATTATAAGTATAATATGTAAAATAATTGTTATACTCAATTTTTTCCAGCCATGACCTCTCATCATACCCAGGATATTTTACCAGAACCGAACAGAGAACACTTATTTATAAAAGTGATAAAAAGAAGATATAAAAATTGTTACCTTGACTATTTACAACAAAATAAAATACAGAATAGTGTAGGTAACAATGAAGATCAGAAATCATAAAGAAGACACATTAATAGCAACAGTTTTTAATAAAAACGTCCTTAATAATATCGACAGTCCTCAAGAAGATTTAATAGCTCAGAAAAGTATTCAATTTATAACTGAAGGACAAGTTTCTGAAAGTGTTGATTTTGAAAATTTCTCTACACTCTGTCCATCATTCTGCAATGAACAAAAGATTTATTCTTGTGCTCAAAGATACACTTTTAATGATTGTGGGAAGGCCCCTATGTACTCCCTACTGCTTAATCAAAATTCAGATATAGATTTCTGGAAAGTGTGCAATACATGTGATGAAACAAGCAACACCTTCAGTCAGGTCTCTATGCTAAGCAATTACCAGTGCCCTTACATTGGAGAAAAAAAGCATGAATCTAGCAAAACACATAACAAATTTAGTTTTCGTTGCAATCAAAGGGAACATCAGTGTGGTAATTGTGCCCAGAACATTCACAAAGATGACAGATGTAAGAAAGTCCCTCCTCATTGCTCAAAGCACCATCGAAGTACTCAGAGCCAAAAGATGCCTTGCAAATATGAGGAATGGGAGAGAGCTTCTTATCCAACTGCAAGCATTCCTCAATACAGTGGAACTCATCCTGAAAGGGAGCCCCACATATTTAAGGAATATGTTCAAGCAGGAAGTTCCACACCACTTTCTAAAGACCACAGGTACCATAGCAGTGGTCAACACTACAAATTTAAAGAGTGTGGCAAAACTTTTAATCAAGGATCACTCTCTATTATGCACCCCAGAATTCATAGTGTAGAGAAACCCTACAATTGTGAAGAATGTGGCAAGTTCTTTTTTAAACACCTGGTATTAGATTTTTTTAGCAGAAGAAGGCTTGTTCCTCAGAGTTGTTAATCTACAATTTCAAGTCTTTACAGTGGATTATAAAATAGTTTATTCACATTGTGTATACATTTTCCCACTAAATAAAAGTAAAAATTTTTAATGTTTAACATGTTAGGTGTTGAATCATGGTAATAAGTCAGAGATATTACTGTGTTCCTGTTTACTAAAGGTTCCATGCAACAGATAGTAAAAACATACTAAAATATCTCCATTAATTTTTTTAGAAACATCAGCTCATTTGGAGAATAGTATTCGCATAAATCAGATCTTTATTTATTTTTTTCTGTTTGTAATTATGGTGATCTTAAGACAGTTATAGGTAAGATATAAGAACATGAAAATAAGCCCCAGATTTCTCTATCTTGAATTACTACTCTCAAATTTACCCTACACATTCTGGTCCCAGTAGTGGACACCTTTTTTTCCAGCAACTGAGGAGGCTGAGGCAAGAAGATCCCAAGTTCAAAGCCAGCCTCAGCAACTTAGCAAGGCCCCAAGAAATTTAATGAGACCCTGTCTCAAAATAAACAATAAAAAGCACTGGGGATTGTGGCCCAGTGTTTAAGCACCCCTGGATTCAATTCCTGGTACCTCCCAATTTTTTGTACCTTATACAATGAGAGAACTCCTAAGGGCCCTGTAATTTTGGAGAGCAACACAATTTCCCAACACAGGGTCTTTTAATACCCCAGAAACCAGGGGCCACCAGTGCAAATTTTGTGGAAAGAAGGGCCATTGGAGGGAGAGATCCCAATGGTTGCCCAGGAAGTCATGTGATCACCTGGACACTGACCCATCCTGGCTCCTGGCATGTGTGGTAGAAAACAACTAAAATACTGAAGAAGCCAAAGATTTCCTCATGAAGACCTCAGGAATAACCCCCAAGGAGTCTAGACTCACATTAAAAAATTTAGGAAAATACTTTTGCCCAGTAACAAGTATCTATTTAGCCTTGAAACAACCAGAATGGAACTATAACCAGAAACAAGTGCCCAATAATGAGTGTGGGGGAAAAAAGCCATACTCATAGAGCATTTTAACCTCCCACATAATTTATATAATTTTATATATAATCTGACTTTGGCTACTTTTCACTCTACTCTATAATTTATCATGGTTATTTTACATTGAGGATTAAAAGATAGAGAGTATATGGCAAAGTCTCTCCAAACTCCTCTACCACTGAGTCCTTATGAGATACTCCAGATTACACCTGTCCCTTTTTAGGTTTTAACAGGAACAGAAGCACTTGCCACCACACAGGAAAAATCAAAGTTCTTATTTAGATGAGACACTGGAGTATAGATAAGTCATGTTTAAAAGCTAATCACACCTGGGAATGGTGGCACATGCCTGTAATTCCAGCAGCTCAGGAACCTGAGGTAGGAGGATCTCAAGTTCAAAGCCAGTGCCAGCAATTTAGCAATGTCCTAAGCAACTCAGTGACATCCTGTCTCTATCTAAAATACAAAAATGGGCAAGGGGTGTAGCTCAGTGATTAAGCAACCCTTGACTCAATCCCCAGTACCAAAAAACAAACAACAAAAAAGCTAAATGCAAAATAATACATATTACCTTACATTTTTTCTTTGTGTTAACCCTTTGGGTCAATGGAACACTCACATTATCACTTTGATCTAAATTGATTGGATATGTAAACATTGCAGGATACAGATCAATTTTATGCATAGGAGACAAGGAAGCAGTGTATGTCTTTGGGTTCCTTGGATTTCAGGTTCAGCTACACAGTCATCAGCCATTCTGCATTCCGAGGCTTATGGCTCTACCTTTTCTTCTTTTCTCTACTAAAGGTAGTCTCACACAGAGAACTGCTTTAGTTTTGATGTCATTTTAGTTTTGTAAGGCAAGTTAAGTTGTAATTTGGGAGTGCCTGGGGGGTTACTGCAATTTTTAAGAATATTTCTAGTTTTAGATGGACACAATGCCTTTATTTTATTTATTCATTTTTTTTTTTACATAGTACTGAGGATCAAACCCAGTGCCTCACATGTGCTAGGCAAGTGCTCTGCCACTGAGCTATACCCCCGGCTAAAGTTACAGAATTTTTGGAATAATTTTCAATTTACAGGTTACAATTGTTATATTGTGTTCAGAGGGAAGTGTTGATATACGTTTTTACATGATCCAATTAGTAAATCACTTATCTTTCACCTCAAGTATCTTTCACCTCAAATATCATTATGGAGAAAATATTGAGAGTTTTTCCTTCTCATCTGTGAATGTACCACACATTCCTATGTGTACTCACCTTACTGTGTAATTGGACCCTAGAGCCCTAGACCTTGTTTTTCCTATAAAACTATGTTTATGAGCTCATCGTTTGCTTCCAACACATACCCAGAAGTGGGAAAACTGGATTGCAAGTTTATAAATTTTATGGAAAAGTCCAGTCACTCCAAATGTCTTCCTCTTTTCCCCATTGGTATCTATCCCTATCATAGGCACCAAGAGACCAAAAGCCACCATATGTGCTCATCAGCAAGTCATGACAGCAGGCTTTGGAATGGGAAGTTTATATATCCTTTATAAATGTGAGATGTGCTACTGGCAAGATGACCACATGGCGTGAGAAGATTGGTACATATATGGTGTCAACGGCCCACCTCCATTTCTGACCTCACTTCCACATTATTAGGGTTCAAAAAACCTAAGGCAGGGCCTCCCCCAGGCCTGCTAAAGAGTAGGGGCACTCCAATATGTGACATAAGAAGTGTTGCAGGCCATGGCAGCTTTTCACTATTACCAGCCAGCTCCACCCATACTGTGCACTTATGGCCAGCCCTGGCAAGAACTTTAATACCTGAAATGGGACTACAGTAAGTTCCTACTGTGATTCATGGTCCAATACCCCTGATAATGCTGGTTATCTGATTATGGGTGACAAGTTCTGCTTCCCCACATGTTGAAGTTCAAACTTTACAGAAGCATGCTGAGGAAAGCATATAAATCAGGGTTTATTTAATAAGGGATAACATAGACTTCTCCTGTGAAGGAGAAGGGGGCCCTAGCTGGTATTCTGGTATCCCAAGAAATGAGGTATTCTGCCCTTTTTATATGTCCTAGGTTTCCTTTGTACTCCTGCCTTTCCCCCTCATCTTTCTCTTTCCTGCCTAGGTGACTAGGCCCAGGAATACTCAGTGGGAGGGACAAAAGGTGGGAACCAGGTGGGATGAAGGGGGAAGGGCAGGGTGGAGTATCCAAGGACACATTAACAACCTTATAGCTCCCTGTAGGGAGGGGAAATACCTGGGACAGGTTACCATGGCACAGGTTGGAGCTGGGGCAGGTTCTTGATAAGATCCCTCAGGAGGACTGTCTCTAACTTCCTAGACTCACTCAAAATTGGCCTCCTAGATCTAAACTGACTTGATTTACCTATCTATACTGACTGCCTGTCTAATTCTGGCTTCACCCCCAGATAACATAGGCCTAATTTGCGCAAACTGCAAGAGGTCTCTGCCCTACTGCGCAGAGACCCGCAGTCCTGAGCCAAATGCCCAGTCCTGCCACAATTAAAACACCACCCTTGAGAATGGAGTCTCTGAAATTGAGGCTGGAGGATCTGTTTTAAAGCCGTGTTGAGTGTAAAACTCTGTAATTGGGTAGGACTAACATCTGCACAAAGGCAAATGAACTCAGAATCCATCCGTTTTTTTGTTTTGTTTTGTACCTGAGCTTGAGCCATCAGGGAATATTGTTAGTGCACCATCCATTCGTTTTGCACATGCAATCCTTGGAAAAATAAATAGAGTTACTAATGCAAATTGAATAATTTTATAATGAGGATAATGACTCTCTACCTGACCAGGAAAATTAGCAATAGCTACTTGCCAAGTATTACAAATTTGAAAAAGCTACAATTACAAAAACTAAAAGGGGGCGATAGGACTAGGACTCCCCAATATAACCTTAGTGATGCTCTGTTTGTTTTAAATTTTCTAAATTGTGACTCAGAAGTTTGCACTGCAGCTGAGCGACACACGTCTTCCACAGCAACAGGCCCGTTAGGCCAAGTTTGGTGGAAAGATCTGCAGACTGGCCAATGGAAAGGACCAGATCCAGTGATTATGTGGGGTAGAGGTCATGCTTGTATTTTCCCAGAAGGTGCTTTCCATTCTATTTGGGTACCTGAAGGCACCATAAGGCATGGAAGACTTAGAACCAAGATTCAAACGACTGAGGATTGACCCAGAGATGCCAGACCTGGCTGCCCCCAACAGGAGGAATTCTCAAAGGAATAGAGGAAGGAAGATGGCCCAGAGAGACACAATGGTGAAGCTACCCTCATGGAAGGAGGTGAAGAATCTGATGCTGCAAGCTTAACAAATGATTCAACAACAAGAAAAAATTAAATCTCTAAGGATGATGCTTGCTGCAATATTAGCTCTATTGAGCTGTCAGGTAAATGGGAATCAGGGAGAAACCTATTGGACATATTTTCCATATGCACCTTTAGTACACCCAGCAGTGTGGACTGGAGAATCCATCTCAGTATTTACTAATGACTCATATATGATGGGAGGATTTACAGACACCCATATTACTCCCAATCATGTGACTGGGTTTAATTATTCTGGCTATAGTGCTCAATTGCCTTTGTTTTGGTCCCACGATAAACTTGCTGCTGTCTAAAAGTGTTCTTTGAGAAAAAGATAGCATTTGGGAGACCTAGACCAGCTAATTGTACTGTTCCTGGAGACTCAAAATCTTATATCACATCAGTTATTAAAATGGGGCTTTCTCATAACAAACCAGTCATCTCAGAAGAACGTCCACAAATACTTCATTTTACTAACCATTCTGTGATAGAAATTGTCATCTTTCATAAGATGGATTGTATAAATACTTTTCCAGTACAGCATAAGTTATCTAGAAATAGTGGGTATATTTTGGACTGCTCTTCCAAAATTGACAAAAGGCAATGGTGCAAGGGTATTACCATGACACCTGGAGGATTTGTAACATCTTGACCTTCAGCAAAGGTGGCATTCAAAAAGATGTTTGGCGCTTAATTGCTGCCTCAGAATTCTTTACTGACAAACCTTTACCAGATTTAGTAGGCAAAAACTGTAAGGAGGGTTCCTGTTATGGTCTATGGGCCTGTGTTCAATCTCCTGACATTTTAATTATTGGAAATGTGAAAGTTAAAAGAAAGGATGATAGATATCTTGTAACATGTAATAAATGTAATTTAACAAACTGTATCACCAGATATAATAGAGGGAAAGGAACACTGACACTCATCAGCCCTCTTTTGTCTCATTGCCAGCTAATATTTTAGAGCTGTGGTATGCTGATGCAGGTTTTCAAGTCTTACAACAATTTACATGTCCAGCTAGTGAGACCTAAATGTGCTCCTAGGCTCTGTAATAGTGGGAGTTGTTGCTTTAGTTTCCTTTATGGCTTCAAGGGTCACAGCTTCAGTGGCCCTATCTCAAAATATTCAACATGCAAATTTTCTTAAAATTTAGCTTAGAATACTTCCAAGGCTCTTCATAATCAAATAAATATTGATGAAAGGATTGAGGCTAAGTTAAATGCCTCAGAGGCTACAGTCATAAATATTGGTAATGGACTTTCAGCTTTGAAATTCAAGGAAAGACTCATGTTAACCATAAGTATGTGTATGTTACTGCTGCCAAATACAATGCTTCCCAATGGGAATGGGAGGTTAAAAACCATGTTAGGTATTTGGTAAAATAATAATAACAATAATCTTTTTATAATCTAATTATAATAATGATCTTTTATTTATATTAATATTAATAATTTTGTTTATATTTATATTAATAACAATAATCTTTTTATAATCTAATTATAATAATAATCTTTTGATGTTACATCATCATATTCAAGATATACAAAAAAGTAAGATTGATTTTTCAGATCTTACTTCTTTAGATAATCAAATACTTAAAGAATTGAATGAATTTAATCCTGGAAACATTCTTACATGTTCTGCATGGTATATCCTTGTACTGTTCTCTTTGCTACTAATTCTCTCTTGTATTGTAATTGTAGGATGACGAGCCTTTAGAACAAGAATTTGGGGACTTGAAATAGTGACCCATCACCTACTTTTTCAAATTAAGAAGGGAAAATATGTGGGAAGCCACTCTGAATGACCCACACCTTCCAGTACTAAAGCAAGAAGCTCTGACCAATCACTACATTGGTGGTGACTTGGCATTGTCCCAACTCAGTTAGCAAAGGTGTGTCTTTAGATGTAGGTGTCACCCCTGGGGTTGAGTTACACTCACCTGTCCCTTGTAACCCTGCCCCTTCTGGCCTTTTTGGATAGAACTTTCTAAAGAACAAGAATCCCCCCAATAAAAGCCCACTTCCAAAGGTACTCGTTCTCTCTCACCAGACTCTTGTGACTTTCTCTTGATCTCCCTTTTGGGGATCCTGAGGCCGATAGTGAAGAAGCCGTCCTAAAGCTTGTTTAAAGGTAAAGGGTGTCTGTGTTTTTATTTGGTGTCCCTACAAATTCATACGAGTGATCTTAAGTTCAGGTGCCCACACAGGTTTGGGGCAGCAGAGATTCTTTTGCCTCAGCCTCCTGAGCTGCTGGAATTACAGGCATGTGTCAACATTTTTGGCTGTGGTAAACTTTTGAACATGACTTGTATATACTCCAGTGTCTCATCTGAATAAGAACTTTGTTTTTTTCCTGTGTGGTGGCAGGTGCTTCTGTTTCTGTGAAGACCTAAAAAGGGACAGGTGTAATCTGGAGTATCTCATAAGGACTCAGTGGTAGAGGAGTTTGGAGAGACTTTGCCATATACTTTCTATCTTTTAATCCCCAATGTAAAATAACCATGATAAATTATAGAATAGAGTGAAAAGTAGCCAAAGTCAGATTATATATAAATTATGTGGGAGGCTAAAATGCTCTATGAGTATGGCTTTTTCCCCTCACCATAATTATTGGGCACTTGTTCCTGGTTATAGTTCCCTTCTGGTTGTTCAAGGCTAAATAGGTATTTGGTTTTGGGCAAAAGTATTTTTCTAAATTTTTAATGTGAGTCTAGACTCCTGGGGTCTTCAATAGTGGAGTTGGCTTCTTCAGTATTTTAGTTGTTTTCTACCACACATGCCAGGCACCAGGATGGGTCAGTGTCCAGCTGACCACATGGCTTCCTGGGCAACCATTGGGATTGACCAATGGCCATTCCTTTCACAAAATTTGCACTGGTGGCCCCTGGTTTCTGGGGTATTAAAAGACCCTGTGTTGGGAAATTGTGTTGCTCTCCAAAATTACAGGGCCCTTAGGAGTTCTCTCATTGTATAAAGTACAAAAAAATTGGGAGGTACCAGGAATTGAATCCAGGGGTGCTTAAACACTGGGCCACAATCCCCAGTGCTTTTTTATTTTTTATTTTGAGACAGGGTCTCATTAAATTTCTTGGGGCCTTGCTAAGTTGCTGAGGCTGGCTTTGAACTTGGGATCTTCTTGCCTCAGCCTCCTCAGTTGCTGGAAAAAAAGGTGTCCACTACTGGGACCAGAATGTGTAGGGTAAATTTGAGAGTAGTAATTCAAGATAGAGAAATCTGGGGCTTATTTTCATGTTCTTATATCTTACCTATAACTGTCTTAAGATCACCATAATTACAAACAGAAAAAAATAAATAAAGATCTGATTTATTCGAATACTATTCTCCAAATGAGCTGATGTTTCTAAAAAAATTAATGGAGATATTTTAGTATGTTTTTACTATCTGTTGCATGGAACCTTTAGTAAACAGGAACACAGTAATATCTCTGACTTATTACCATAATTCAACACCTAACATGTTAAACATTAAAAATTTTTACTTTTATTTAGTGGGAAAATTTATACACAATGTGAATAAACTATTTTATAATCCACTGTAAAGTCTTGAAATTATAGACTAACAACTCTTAGGAACAAGTCTTCTTCTTCTAAAAAAAATCTAAGTTAAATTGTTTTCTTCAGTTTTCAAAAGTGAAAATGTTGAGAAGTCTTTGATTTATAATAAATTTACATCCTTCCAGAGTCAAGTTTTCTGCACTATTTTATAGTACTTGTGATAATTTCTTTATTTCTCCCACCTCACCTAGGGATTTTTAACAAATTTTAAACAAAAGTTAAAAGAATTTTCTCATTTCCCTCTCACATATATCAAGATACAAAGTACAGATAAGGGCTTTGCTATATTTCTTATATTTCTAAAGATGTTTTCTTTATTGTAGATATTTTGCTGTTTTTTAAGGCATATATTTTAGGCAAATATCTTTCCCAATTCCGTATAGGTATCAGGTTTCTAATGTTAAGGAAAACTTGAAATTTGTGTAAAGACTTGGGCACAGTATTTACACTGTTCTGGATTCTTTGCACATGAATTCTCCAGTGATAAGCAATGTTTGAGCCATTGCTAAAAGGTCTGCAACAGTTTTTACATTTGTACTACCTCTCCTCATTATTATTGGCTGGTGATGAGTAAACCATACTAAAGACCTTTCCGACATTCTTCAACTTGAATCTCTGCATTATGAATTCTCTGGTGCTGGGTAAGGCTTGATTTATACCTAAAAGCTTTAACACACTTATTACATTTGTAGGGCTTCTCTCCTGTATGAAATCTCTGGTGCTGAGTAAGCCCTACTCTTTGAGTGTATCGTTTGCCACATTTTTCACATTTGTAGGGCTTCTCTCCAGTATGAATACTCTGGTGATGAGCAAGGCCTGCTCTTTGAGTATATTCTTTCCCACATTCTTTACACTTGTAGGGCTTCTCTCCAGTATGAATTCTCTGATGTCGAGTAAGAAATGAATTACACCTAAAAGCTTTGCCACATTCCTTACATTTGTAGGGCTTCTCTCCAGTATGAATACTGTGGTGTAGAGTGAGGTGTACTCTTTGAGCAAATCCTTTTCCACATTCTTCACATTTGTAGGGCTTCTCTACAGTATGAGTACTCTGGTGTAGAGTAAGACCTGCTCTTTGAGTATATTCTTTCCCACATTCTTTACATTTGTAGGGCTTCTCTCCAGTATGAATTCTCTGGTGTTGTGTAAGGTTTGATCTTCGATTAAAAGCTTTGCTACATTCCTTACATTTGTAGGGTTTCTCTTCAGTATGAATACTGTAGTGTAGAGTAAGGTGTGTTCTTCGAGTAAATCCTTTCCCACATTCTTTACATTTATAGGGTTTCTCTGCAGTATGAGTACTCTGGTGCTGAGAAAGACCTGCAGTTTGTCTATATTCTTTCCCACATTTTTTACATCTATAGGGCTTCTCTCCAGTATGAATTCTCTGATGTTGAGTAAGATACGAACTACACCTAAAAGCCTTGCTACATTCCTTACATTTGTAGGGCTTCTCTCCAGTATGAATACTGTGATGTAGGGTAAGTTGTGCTCTTCGAGTAAATCCTTTCCCACATTCTTCACATTTGTAGGGCTTCTCTGTGATATGTATTCTCTGGTGTTGAGTAAGTTGTCCTCTTTTAGTAAAACTTTTCCCACATTCTTCACATATGTGGGGCTTCTCTCCCATAGGAATACTTTGGCATTGAGGAAGGGTTGAAAAATTCTTAATTTTTTTTTCACATTCCTTACATTTGTATGCTTCTTCACTGCTATGCCATCTCAGGTTTTTAGAAATTGTTGAGCAAATATTAAAGGATTTGCCACATTCTTCACATTTGTAGGATTTCTGTCCACTATGAATTCTGTGGTGCTTAAAAGAGGGTTGTTCTTGATTATAAGTTTTGCCACATTCTTTAAATTTGAAGTGTTGTTCACTGTTATGGTACCTGTGGTGTTTGAAAAGTGGTGTGGAATTCCCTGCTTGACCACATTTCTTAAATTTGTAAGGCTCCCTTCCAGGTTGAGCTCCACTATACTGAGAAAGACTTGTAGTTAGATAAGAAGGTCTCTCATATTCCTCACAATAGCAAGGCATCTCTTGGCACTGAGTACTTGGATGGTGATTTGGGCATTGAGAAAAGATATTCTCCCATTTCTCATTTTTGTAAATGATCTGTGCACAATGACCACACTGATGTTCTCTTTTATTGCAACCAAAGCTAAAGTTGTTATGAGTTTTGCTACATTCATGCTTTTTCTCTCCAATGTAAGGGCACTGGTAATTGCTTAGCATAGAGACCTGGCTGAAGGTGTTGCTTGTTTCATCACATGTATTACATACTTTCCAGAAACCTATATCTGAATTTTGATTAAGTAGTATGGAGTACATAGGGGCCTTTCCACAATCATTAAAAGTGTATGTTTGGGCAGAAGAAGAAATCTTTTGTTCATTGCAGAATGATGGAGAGATTGTAAAAACATTTTCAAAATCAACACTTTCAGAAACTTGTCCTTCAGTTATAAATTGAATACTTTTGTGAGCTATTAAATCTTCTTGAGGACTGTTGATGGTATTAAGGACATTTTTATTAAGAATAGTCACTTCTAATTGGTCTTGTCCTTTATAATATGATTTCTGACCTTCACTGTTACCTACACTGTTCTGTATTTTCTTTTGTTGTAAATGGTCAAGTTTGCAATATTCATATCTTCTCTTTATCACTTTTATAAATAAATGCTGTCTGCTGGGTTCTGGTAAAATTTTCTGAGTATGATGAGAGGTCATGGCTGAAAAAATGCAAATAACAATTATTTTACATATTGGTCTGAGAATATACTTTACAAATCTAACATAAAATTATAGCTGTCAGGACATTAATATGGTGGCAGATTGAAAGTCATCATTACTCCATAAATATATGAACTAAATAACAATGGATAGACAAATTTTCTTTGTGAGAATTATCCAGTGTCTAAGATGAGTATACTATTAATGAGAGTATTATAGCAGAGGAAATTCACAGTATCCAAAGGAGTATATCACTAAAAAGTGTAATACAGCGGAGGAAAGGAAAGTATATTATTCACTACAGGCCTTCCTCCTTGAGAATTCACCATTGTACAATTAGTAAAAATTAACCAACTCCCTTCTTCTCTCTCAATAGGAAAAGGGAAATGTAAAATGTGAATATTTTTGGCTTTCTTGAGGACTGCCTGAAAACCACTTTCTGTCTATCATGAGAAAGACCTAGATATAAGAGATGTTGGATGACAATAACACAGACATTCAATAGGGGCAAAGAGTGTATGGTCTCAAAGAAGAAATATGAAAAAATCTTTTTAGTGGTAAACATACATCATACACACTCACACACACACACACACACACACACACACACAATCCTATGTCAGTATTACCTGGATAAAGTCAACACATGGAGATCAAGACAAATGACTCAGTTTTTAATTTTTATAACTTTGGTTATTTATGAATTTATTTCATTTACAAATTAAATTGCATGTGTTTTCTAAGAATTTCATGGCATTTGAAAATATAAATAAATGATGGCATGACTAATTGTAGCTAAGGAACATTTTATATAATCATCATTTTAGTTCATAGAAAACATTGCATTCATTCTACTATCAAAAATATATACATTGGCCAGTGTGGTGGTACAAGCCTCAAATCCACACAACTCAGGAATCTGAGGCAGGAGGATCCCAAGTTCAAATCCAACCTGAGAAAACAAGTAATGCTGTAAGTGACTTAGAAAGACCCTGAATCAAAATAAAAAATAAAAGGGCTTGGGATGTGGCTCAGTATTTTAGTGTTTCGGGGCTCAATACTTCTTTTATCCTTTAAAATAATACATTGCGGTCTTTCACCAACACTCTGAAAACACAGGAGCTGGTAACCATTTTACTCTCTGTACTTCTGAGTTCCATATGTGAGTCAGATGAGGCTGCAAATTACTTTCTGTGGCTGCCTCATTTCCTGTAATTCAAAGTCCTGCATATTCAGCCCTTGTCACTTTAATTGACAAGATATCTCTTTTCTATTGGTAATTGATTATGTATAAATACCATCTTTTTTACCCATCTAACCCCTGATAGGCACATAGGTGGGAGTCCATGTCTTGACTACTCTAAACAATGTCTGCACTGAAACAGTAGTGGAACTCTCTCTTCCACACACTGATTTATTCTCCTTATGATATCTATTTAGAACTTGCATTTCTAGATCATAGTGTCATTCCACTTTTAATTTTTTTATGTGTGGTTCTTAGGATAAAGCTCAAGGATGCTATATCAATGAATTACAATCCAAGGCCCTTTAAAATTGTTTGAGACATGGTATGACATGCCTCTTGCATGTCTTCCCAATTACTTGGGATTTCAAGCATGTAGCACTGTGCTTTCTATTTTTCAGTTCTTTACTAACTTTTATATTGTTTTCCAAAATGACTATTAATCTACTACTGGTTGGCTTTTATATGGACAAATCTAAAATTGTACAATACACAAAGAAAAATGAACACTTGGCTAATCAATGGAAAAAAAAGTGAAACACAAGTAATTGAACATTAGGAAAGTAAGAGTTATGAATTATCCAAAGCACCTAAATAACCTTTTGAAATAATTTTAGTTTAGTGAACTAAGCAAGAACACAGAAAACTGAGAAAAATTCAGACAAAAAGTCATTACTATAAACAAGCAAAAATCATGTACTTGAAGATTTTCTTAAGAAATAGTGTCTGAGAGAGTCAGGGGGGGTGGGCACAGCTATAATCCTATCAACTTGGGCAGCTGAGCCAGAAAGATCACAAGTTTGAGGGCAGCTTCAGCAACTTAGTGAGACTGTCAAAAATTAAAAATGAAAAGGGATGAGGCAAAGGGCTGTAGAAAGGCAACTGAGTTCAATCTCCAGTATCAATTTTAACAGCCTGAGAAATTATTAATAGGAGCAAAAAAAAGAAGTCCAAATTAAAGAATCTAAATTATGTCTAAGTAGAAACAAACAAAAAGACTCAAAGTTCGTTGTTCTCAATTATTCAGTGGTCACAAAGAGAGAATCCTGAGAGCACCAAAAGAAAAATGTGCAACTAAGAAGCATACTTGAATATAATTATTAGTCAATTTGTTAATGGAAGCTTTGCAATACAGAAAAAAAGTGGGGAATAGCATCAAAGGGGTGACAAAACAAAATTATCAACTGAGAATACTACAATCAGAAATACTATACTTCAACATCAGTAAAAATAAAGACTTTAAATATGTATAAAGGCACCCAAACATTATGCCTACTTGACCTCTTTTTCAAAAAATACTAAAGTGAATTACTCATATTAAAAAAATAAAATAAGTGTACACAGCAACATAATGCATATGAAATTTTAAAGCTTTCTTACTAAGGAAAATTCATATACCAATATATAATTCAATTTTGCTGGACTAATGAGTCATAAAACTCTTTTTCAATAGAATTTGAAACATAAAAACATAAAAATCATCATAAACCTCTAAATATGTATGGAATATAAAAATAATTGTGTCATCAATAACATAATTTTCAAAGGATACATAAATAAATATATGTATTTTGTTATGAAATTGAAGTCAATTTGTTGCTAGTTAAAAACCTAGTGTAAGCTTAAAATTATTTTTATTAAAATATCTAAGTAAATGACAAAATACTCATAGAATGAAGGGAAGTGAAAGAGGAATCAATTAATGCCATGATAACAATACATGAAACACAAGATAACTCAATTAAAAAAGAATGGATAAGAATTATAAGAAGCAGAAGAAACAGATAAAAATTACAACTGTATGCAGATTGCCAGAGACTAAATCTAAAGGTGCAATTTGAAGGCAAAAGTGTATAAGAATATTACCCACAAAAGTGATCAGAAACTGGTTTGGAAATGATTATCATATGTGAAACTTACTTTAAAAGAAAAACTTAACAATGTATTTTATCTCAAATAAATAACAATGTATTTTATCTCAAATGTAATTTTATTGGCAAAAGAAACAAAAATAAAATAAAAAAGAAGCAAATATAATTGTATTGCCAATAGAAACAAAAATCAGACATAATTTAATTTCATCTTCTACTCCTTAATTTGTGAAATATTGGAAATAGCCATAGAATTATAAAATGTAGGTTAAAAAATGGGAAAATTAAACTGATGTGAGAAAACCTACATTATAACTTGAAATCTACTGTATAAAATAAAATACAGAAAAGAAAACAAAAATTTAACCAACAAAATTCTAAATAAGCATGGTTTACAATACTTTTACATAACTGTAGTTTCCACCTGTGTCCTTGTAATTAAAATGAGCAGTCATTGTGAAACACCAACATACACTCTATGGCAGAAAAGTTAAACAGAGTATTCATTATAAGTATACCTAATGAGCTCTGCTAAGGGAATTTCAATTAATAAAAACAGTTTAAGGATATCAGAGAAACTGCTTTCTGATACTAATATATTACAATGAATTCACCTAGAGGTCTCCAGAAATGTGCACAGATTTAGGAGGGACACACCAAATAATGGAAATGCCTTCAGATCATGCTGACCCTCAAAAGCAAAGGGGAGTGTTTGGACTGTTAATTTAACTGAACATAGACATCAATTGGGGAGAAGGAGGAGACTAAAGAGGGACCCATGCTCAACATAGGACAGTAGATGTCTTTCTAGGACAGCACAATAATTAAACCTAAGCACCTGAAAGACCAATTCTGTGGCATAATAACTTCTCCACCAATATTTGAATTTGGCTTCCTCCTTGCCTTTGGACCTCTCAATTGTGTTCTCTGTTTCATGAATTTCTACCCATCTGGGTATATAGCTCAAGGCTCTCTCCTTTGCACCAGGGGAGGGTGTCCAAATACAGCTTAGAGGCAAATGTTCATTACAAATTGAATTGACTGTTGGAATTATCACTGAAAGCATTGATGCTTCTATTCTGGTACCACAGATGGAAGAAATTGAATTTTGACATGTAGGTCACATCATTCTATATCTCTGAATTACTGTAAGTACCACAAATTTTAAGTGAAGAGTATATATCACTTCAAGAAAGGGAAGGATTAAAAACTAAAAGAAATGGCTTAAACATTTTCTTCTCTGTAACAAAAACTGCCCAAGCCTTTTTCTTGAAAGCAAGAATCTGAAACTCATTCATGAAGAGAAGAAGTTCCCAGTAGAAATTCTGTGAGAAGAAAAAATTATACAGTTAGGAATAATGATTCATTAGAAATTCTGAAGGGTAGCTCTACTCACCCAGGAAGACCAAGTTTCTGTAGGTCTCCAGCATCACATCTCTGTATAAATTCCTCTGAGCAGGCTCCAGGTATTCCCATTCCTCTTCAGACAAATCAATGGCCACATCCCTGAATGTCAACAGTTCCTGAAACAAGAATAGGTAAATTAATAGTACATTGACCATGTGATAATTCACAGAGCTTGTACGTTTGCTGAAGATGAAATGAGCATTAGGAGAACTGACTCTTAACCAGTGATTTCTGAGGGACACACCAAATAATGGAAATGATTTATTATTCAAGAAAATACTTTGTAACAGTGATATTCTGTCATCAAACTCTGAGGAGAGAGTGTCACAAGTACACAAAAAAAAAGTTTTATACTCCAATTTTATAAAATAAATTGTAAAATTGAGGTAGCAACAGAGAATATATACATTTTAATTGTGATTTTATATATCATAAGATAAATTATCTATTTCTCAGAGAAGAAAATTATGGTGGAAAAGTA
The DNA here is from genome assembly GCF_001458135.2 of Marmota marmota marmota. Lineage (NCBI taxonomy): Eukaryota > Metazoa > Chordata > Mammalia > Rodentia > Sciuridae > Marmota > Marmota marmota. The sequence continues at coordinate 2,425,289 of NW_026000172.1, forward strand.
GGGTGATTCTAAAATTTTAAGTGCACAACCATGAACCAGAGACTTACTAAAATGAGGTTAATGTCTGTGAGCTGCAGGCAGAATAAAATGAATGCCTACAGGACTGTGGTCTATTTCTAGAGAGCCACTGTCTGCATTAAATAAAAGGCAGGCAGAGGCGAAATTCCCCAAAGCAAGCCACAAAAATAAAAATTATTAAGGGGCTGGGGCTGGGGCTCAGTAGTAGAGTGCTTGCCTAGCATGTGTGAGGAAATGGTTTCAATTCTCAGCACCACATTAAATAAATAAATAAATAAATAAATAAATAAAGTCCATCTACAAAAATAAATTAAAAAATAAAAAATACTAAGAAAGAAGAGTTTCTTGATCAAACATGAATGTTTATGTAGATTATTTAAAAAATCCTACCAAAATATCCAAAGACAAAGAAAAAAATTACTTTATAGGGAAAATGTGGCAGACAGCATTCACACCAAGCAAATAAGGTTAAAAGAGTTGTAGAAAAAATTGAACAGATTGATACAAAGTGTCAATCAACATAAAAGGACACATCAACATTGCTGTGATATCTGTAGCCAAATCAAAACTAAATGACATAATAAGTATTTCAGCAGACTTTCCATGGCATTGTAGAAATTGAGTCTCTTCTAATCATTCTGTTCTTTTAGGACTTACTTTGTTCTTAGGGGCAATGAATGTGCATTTTATTAAGTTTTCTGTATTTATAGATAGTGGAGCATCCAGATGGAATGTAAATAAAGCAGGGTTCACTTCTTCAGCAAATCTAATGACCCAGAAACATCCCCAATGGGAATCTAAGATACCAAGACAATCCAATGTCCATTTATCAAAAAGAAAACCTTTTGAATCTCGCAGGTCACGTATGCCTGGCCTGGCTTTGATGAAAGTGAAAGAACAGAGGACTCCTGATAAAGGGGGGACATGTGCACCATATGTTTTAAACAGAGTTCAAGTTGAATGTTGTGAGAAGAAAGTGAAGCAAAGTGGATTTAAACATGTTAAACATAATACTGGAACAGTGGAGAAGTAATAGTCTGCATGTTCCATAGTAGTTTGAGAAGAAAATTCAAGTGTGCAAGATTAGCAAGACACCAGAAAACTAAAACTAAAGAAACCCTACAAAGAAATGGTTAAAAATAAAAAGAAAGAAAGTCTTAACATAATCCTAATGGGATAGCAGTGGGAAAAGTAGGTTATACAAAACTCAAAAGTAGTACAATCAAGCAAAAATATAAAAAATGATTCTAAGAAATACATGGTAAGATTATGAGCAAAAAACATGGATGTGTAATCGATGTGATTCTGCAATCTGTACACGGGGTAAAAATGGGAGTTCATAATCCACTTGAATCAAATGTATGAAATATGATATGTCAAGAGCTTTGTAATGTTTTGAACAACTAATAATAATAAAAAAAGGAAAAAATGATTATGAGCAATGACTAAATAAACTGACTTGGTTTTTCTTTCTGTTTTCCCTTTATGTTTCTCTAACCATGGGGAAAATTAGGTCAGAAAAGACACACAGAACATGGAATGTGGCAGAATATGCAGCAGGTATTAAATCCTAAAAAATGACCAACTGAATTCATTGACCCATCCTTGCTATTCTTCTACAGCATCATATTAGAGATTCACCCTTCCTGATTAGGGCATGGTGGTGCACAGTTGTAACCCCAGCAGGGGATTACAATTACAAAACAGACATTTTAAATGTCTGTTTTCTGCAACAGAAAACAGGAAGCTGAGGCAGGAAGATCAAGAATTCAAATCCAGGTTCAACAACTTAGAGAGGCTCTAAAAAGTTTGGTGAAACCCTGTTTAAGATAAATGTAGAAAGGGGCTGAGGATGTGGCTCAGTGATAAGTGCCCCTGGATTCAATCCCTAGTACTCAGAAAAAATAAAAATATAAAAAGTCTCCCTGCTGATTATAACTTTGATGATTACCTCTATGTTAACTATAACCATCCAAACAGTCACAAACAAATAATTGAACAGTTTGCTCTTAGTGGACAGAACAAAATATTTGTTAACTTAATATTGGCTTTAATTTCCCTCCTGCCTCTAGCCCCATTGAGACTGACTGACCTCAGCCCCAGCCAACACACACTCTTTTTCTGTCCCCTTCTAAGTACATGCTGGCTTCATGGTAAAGCATTCTTTGATCTTATATCTGAATTTTCTTTTGTTGGTGGTATTACTGGGAATTAAACTAAAGGGCACTTTAAAACTTAGCTATATCCCCAACTCTTTCTATTGTTTTGACCTTTCATGGTTTCACTAAGTTCTCCAGGCTGACCTTGAACTTGTGAGCTTATGGCCTACATGTCTGTGCCCCTGGGACTACTGGCATCCACTACATTGCCCAGCTTGATCTAAACTTTCTATTCTTCATCAACCCCACCCACTCCCACCTGCCAGGTGTTCCATTTGCTTCTCCCAAGGAATGTGTCAGGGTCCTCTTCATGCTTTGAACATAACCCTTGCTCTCTTCCACTGAGACTTATTTTAAAACTGACTTGGTTTTTTCTTTCTGTTTTCCCTTTATGTTTCTCTAACCCTGGGGAAAATTAGGTTAACCTACTTTGTCTGTTAAGTCAGAACTTAAGCCAGGTTATATGTCCTTCAGCTCATGCTCCACAGGAACCAAGAAATACAGACTTTACAGCTGGCACTGGAAGTTCTAAAAAATATCTCTCTCAAGGCTAAAAGGGAATTATGACTCCTGACAGCACACAGCCTGTGGGTAGACTTTGAGTCACTACTTTGAAACCTCTATTCACTGGCCATTGGAATCACAGCTTCTGAGACAGGAGTCCCCTCTATTTTTCTTTTGGTAGCAAAGCAATAAAACTTTCTTTTTCTTTTTCTCAAAACCTTGTTCTCATTATTGGATCAGGACTAGGGATAAGGACCAAGATTTTGCTATCAGATTTAGTCACCATGAAGAAAACTGAGAGTGCCCCTCCAGCCTTCTCAGGCAGGCCTGGCACTCAGAGCAACCCCACTTCCACACTGAGGATGCAAGGTGCTGATTAATCCATTGACAGCTGAGTCTGGAGAATTAGACAAATTAGTGCATTTGTCTCAGGTTGTCCTGGATGAAGGGTAATTGTAAGTAAAGGAAAGGTCTGATGGGTCTTTCCAGGAGCTGCCAAGGATACTTGGCTTCAAGGACCTCTTGTCTTCTCTTCATGAATAGTGTGGGTTTTTCTAACATGGGTCTACTCTGGGAAAAGGAAAATGAATGCAATGAAATCATGCCAACGTGGACATCTGGCAAGCTCCTCCTGTGTGCACACTGAGACCCTGGAGTCTACACATCAGGTCCCCTACAGGGGAACATCTGGTCCCTCTATCTGTGGACATCTATGGCACAATTGGTGTCAGAGTTCTGGTAAAATAGCAGCTGGGGACCTAAGAGATGTTTCCCCAGCTAGTCTTTTTTAAGGGGTTCCTTCTGTTGCCCCTGGTTGGGGGATCCACTCTGGTTGTCTCTTTTTTTTGAACTGAATGTCACTGGCCCTTTAACACATAGACAATAGTGCATTGATCCCACCTGTAGACTCTTGGAAACAATCCTGGCTGAGTGGGCCACAAATAGATATAATTCTGCCTAAGGAAAAGCTGATGTTTTACTGTATCAGGCCACTGAATGACTTTCTGAATTGTTATATGATTTTGCTACTGGAATTAGTCTGTCAGAGATAGGTAAATGGAAGAAATTCTACATAGGCAGGTATCCATGCAGTTACATAAGGAGTCCAACTGGCCTAAGACTAAGTTCATGGTATAACCCTCCTGTGTGCAAGAATAGCAAGACACCAGAAAACTAAAGTTTGCCCAGCACTGTTTCTTAGCCCAGTTCCAGGCATCTGCAGAACATCCCACTGTGGGTCAGAAAAACCAGCCTTATGTCAGAAGATAATTTCCAGAAAAGCTGCTGGGGTTTAGAGAAGTAAGTGAAGATGACTCGGACTGTGCCCTGCCTTCAACCTCCTTTGCCCAACCTGGGGAAAGAGACATAAAAGAACATAGCAGTGGCTGTTGAAACTTCTGTATTATGACTTGAGACAGGGATGGTCTCCTTTTCAGGTTTACAGGACATTCCACTTGCTCAGGGTACACTCAGCAAAGGGGAAGAGCTATTATTCCTATGAAAATATCCCATCAGCCTAAATTTACAGGAACATGGACAAGATAAACAATGGCAGAAAGAAAAACAGCTGTGGAGAAAAGCAGATGGCCAGAGTAGAGAGAAATCTCCAGCCTCACAGGCTCTGGACAAAAGCATCAGCTAAGTTCTGGTTAAAAAGGCCAAAGGCCCTGGGCTCCCCAGGCTTCACTGCAGCCACACCACAAGCACAGGGCTCATGACCATGTGGAGATAGATAGGAGCCACTTGTTGGCTTCAGAGCCAGGTCCAACCTCCAAGTCCTTGTCAACTGAGGCCAGGGAAGTTGAGGAGAGGAGGTATGGTAAAAGACAGTCCCTGGCCACGTACCTAAAGCTCTCTTTTGTTTTAATTGGGACTTAGAGTGTTTTCTGAGGCAGCTCCCCATAACAATACCCACTTCCTTTCCATCCCTCCCCTTTTCCCCTTTGCCCTATCTAGAGTTCATCTAATCCTTCCATGCCCCTCCCCAGCACATTATGAATCAGCACAGCATCCTTAAATCAGAGAAAGCATTCGGCATTTTTTGTTTTGTTTTGTTTTGTGTGTGTGGGTTTTTTTTTTTTTG
>NW_026000172.1:2438133-2449500 GCF_001458135.2 Marmota marmota marmota
ACAGGCCCCGCGCTCGGTGTTCGCTCCGATAAGATCAGGTTCTAAGAAGCACCCAGGCACTGAACCCTAGCAATCTGTCTGCAAGCCGCAGGCGAATTGCAGCCTGAAATTACCTGTTCTATGGCTGAATGAGCTGCGGTCAGTCGAAAACAGGGATGGTGACATCAGCTTTCCAACATGGTGGCTGCTGGCCTCCTCTGTGGTCTGACCGGTGTGGAGAACCGAGATGGACCGCTTCCTTCCCCCGTCTCGAACCCAGAATTCAGCCCTGAGTACGGTGCTTGCACGGCTGGCAGAAACTGCAGCACTGTATCCCTGCGTCGATATCTCCTCGTTTCCCAGCGCGCGCTGCAGACTCTAGCTGCGGGGCGGTTTGCTGAATAAGCAGTGTTACCCTCCATGCGACAAACCTCTCGCATTTGAGTCCCCGTAGCCGATCCTCGTGCGATGGAAATCCTTCCTCCAGGTTCCGGAGCACCCCACTATTGCTGGAAATTCCTAACAAGATATCCTTTAGCCGTCCTGACTTGTCATACTCCCACACAGTGAAGCAGCACACGGGGGCAATGCAATCCCCTCACCGCCATCTCTCTCATCTCCACCTAATTTTAGTAATAGATATATATTCACATTAAGCCCTAAAAAGAATAGAAATCAAATATTTGACTTCTACACCATATTTTCAAGCAACTTTTGAGAGGTTAAAGCAAAGCCTCATGACAGCCTTTACCCTAGGCCTGCCTGACTCACAAAGGCATTAAGACTATATATGAATTTCCCAGCACCATATTTTCACCAATGTATGTTTTGGGCACCTTTGTCTAGTACGAGATAACTGTATTTGTCTGAGTTTGCCATTGTGTTTTCTGTCCTATTGTTCTACGTGTCTATCTTGATGACAATACTTTAACGTTTTGTTACTGTAACTCTTAGTACAGTTCAAGGTCTGGTATGGTGATGCCTCCTGCTCACTCTTCTTGCTTTGGCTATTCTGGGTCCCTTATTTTTCCAAATAAATTTCATGATTGCCTTTTCTATTTCTATGAGGAATGTTGTTGGGATTCTAATCAGAATTGCATTAAATCTGTATAATGCATTTGATGGTATGACCATTTTGACAATATTAATTCTTCCTATCCAAAATCATGGAAGAGGGCTGGGGATGTGGCTCAAGCAGTAGTGCGCTCGCCTGGCATGCATGCGGCCCAGGTTCGATCCTCAGCACCACATACAAACAAAGATGTTGTGTCCGCCGAGAACTAAAATAAATAAATATTAAAATTCTAAAAAAAAAAAAAAACATGGAAGATCTTTCCATCTTCTAAGGTCTTTTTTAATGTCTTTCTTTAGTGTTCTGTAGTTTTCATTGTATAGGTCTTTCATCTCTTTTGTTAGATTGATTCCCAAGTATTTTATGTAGCAAAATGAAATTAAAACACTATCTCTTACCATGCACAAAACTCAACTCAAAGTGGATCAAGAACCTAAAAATTAGACCAGAGTCCCTGCACCTAATAGAAGAAAAAGTAGGCTCAAATCTTCACCAACTCATATCAATTCCTGACTTCTTAACCAGACTCCTAAAGCACAAGAAATGTATAATTAATAAATGAGATAGATTCAAACTAAAAATCTTCTTCTTAGCAAATGAAACAATAACATGAAGAAAGAGCCCACAGAGTGGGAGAAAAATCTTTACTACAAGGACATCAGATATAGCACTAATTTGCAGGCTATTAAAAGAACTCAAAAAACTTAACACACACACACATATATAAATTATAAACATTAGATATCTATCTATCTATCTATATATATATATATCCCAATCAATGAATGGACTATAGAGCTGAACAGACCACTTCTCAGAAGAAGATATATACTTGATCAACAAATACATTTTTAAAAATGTTCAACTTCTCTAGTAATTAGAAAAATGCAAATCAAAATTACTATAAGATTTTATTTCGTTCCTCCAGTCAGAATGGCATTATACATTATGCCATTATAATAAATGTTGGTGAGGATGTGGGAAAAAAGGTACCCTCATACATTGCTGGTGGCACTGCAAATTGGTGTATCCAGTATGGAAAGTAGTGTGGAGATTCCTTAGAAAACTTGGAATGAAACCACCACTTGATTCAGCTATCCCACTCCTCAGTCTATACACAAAGAATTTAAAATCAGCATACTATAGTGAGGCAGTCACATCAATGTTCATAGCAGCTCAATTCACAATATCTAAACTGTGGAGCCAACCTAGATGTCCTTCAATACACAAGCAGGTAAATAATCTGTAGTATTATATGTACAATGGAATATTACTCAGCATTAAGAGATAAAATTATGGCATGTGCAGGTAAAATGGATGGACTGAAAACTATCATGCTAAGAGAAGTAAGCCAATCCCAAAAACCCAAATACCAAATGTTCTTTCTGATAAGTGGATGCTGATCCATATGGGGGTGTAGGGGGGAAGAATGGAGAAACTGTACAAATGGAAGGGAGATGAGGAGAGTGGGCATGGGGATAGGAAAGATGGCAGAATGAGATGGACATCATTAACCTAGGTACATGTATAACTGCACATATGGAGTGACTCATGTACAACCAGAGAAATGAAAATTTGTGCTCCACTTATGTACAATGAATCAAAACACATTCTGCTGTCATGTATAACTAGTTAGAATAATTTTTTACAAAAAGACTATATATGAACAAGAAAGAAAATACAGCCTTCAGAGTTCTCCTATGGACACTGGTGACACTGCAACCAGTATCCTATCTGTGAAAACAACTTGAACACAGTAAAAGAACTGTCCTCTGCTTTCGTGGCATGATGGCCACCTGCGATTTACTTCAAGAGGTTGAGAAAACCACTCTAAGAAAACCCACTACTCTTGTGTGTTGAGTCCTCATGTTGCTCAAACAGAAAGATGTGTATCCGCGGGCTGCTGGGAGGGTAGAAAGACTCCAGGCCATCCTATTAAACACTCCAAATGTCAGCCTCAAGAGAACAATGCCCACTTTAAGTCAAGCAAGCTGTGCCAGCAGAAGGTCATGGGCCAACACAGTATGACTGCTCAGAGAGCTTGGGGACTCTTCAACAAGTGGGATTTGCTTCAGGAGCCTATCATTGAGCCAGACTGGGCCTCTTCACTAATAAAAGCTAGTTCATGGACAATGGCCTGTGGATAGCTGGATACTCCGCAGTCAAGCAACAACAGATATTTAAAGCTGAGCCTTGAAAAACCCAGAGATAGGCACTGCTGCCTGGAACTAAAATGTGTCTGGCTCAGGGTCAAGTCATCCTATCAAATGGGAAATTCTTCCACAATTATTCTGCTTACCTAAGTATTGGATGATCTTCCCACCATGAGGCACTGTGCTGGGCCCTCCTGTCTGAGCACCTGGAAAATTCTCTGGGATAATCTTTTGACTTCCTTGGAATTGTTTTATCTCCTTTCCCAACTCTGAAAACCCAAGAACAAGGAGAAACTCTGCCTTCCTTTTCAATATGAGAAGCTAAGTGGCTGACCAACAATGCATCTCCAAAGAACTAAAACTAGTGTTGGGGGAAGACAATCCTAATGCCCCAATCCATGACCTCCTTACAAAACCTATACCAGAATATTCCTGTATTCTCCAGGGTATCATGCATACATATATACAATTTTTAGTTTTTTAAGATCATTTTAAGGCAGGGTCTTTTAAAGATGCAGAGAGTCTCACTATGATGCTGAGAATGGCTTCAAATTTGTGATCCTCCTTCCTCAGCCTGTTGAGTACCTTGGGTTACAGGCTTGTGCCACCACACCTGACTTATTTTTTAACTTTTATAGAGAAGGATTCTATAGGTGGAAGCAGTGGTAAAAGTTCAAGTTAAGCCTCATGAATTTAGCCAAGTGCTATCTTAAAAGTAAAAATTAAAATTGACTGGGGCCAGGTACAGTGGCACCCACCTGTAATCCTAGCAACTTAGGAGGCTGAGGCATGAGGATCATGAGTTCAAAGCGAAGCTCAGCAAAAGTGAGGTGCTAAACAACTCAGTGAGAACCTGTCTATAGATAAAATACAAAATAGGGCTGGGGATGTGGCTCAGAAGTCGATTTCTATCCCCAGTAACTACAACAACAATAACAATAAAAAGACTGTGGATACATCTCAGGGGCAAGGAAACCCTAGGTTCAAACCCCACTAACAAAAGGAAAGATTATGCTGCCATTTAAAATAACATAGATGAAGCTGGAGAACATCATGGTAAGTGAAATGATCCAGACACAGAGAGAAATATTTTGCATACTCTATGTGTGGAATCTGGGGGAAATTTTGAATGCACAGAGAATGTGTGGTTACTACAGAACAATCCTTAATAATAGTGTCCAATATACTAGATATTCCAAAGATAGTAAAAGTTTAGATTTTCCTATTACAGAATGAAGTAATTATGGGAAATGATGAATTTTCTTAACACACATCCACTGTATGTATTAATAAGATTTGATGTGATATTTTCATATAAGCATGCACATGTACTGATCATGTCCAACAACCCTTCTTCCACTCTTGATGCCCCAGAACCATTCTCAGACAGAGTGAAAACTCTACTTTTACATCAGTTTTATTCCATCTGCCATGTCTAATAGACAGCAAGTGATATCTCTTTCTGGGTTTGTCTTTTGTCACTTAGCATTACATTATTCAGTTCCATCTATTTTGCTGGACATGACAGGATCCCACCTTTGTCTATGGATGGATAATAATACACCATTGTGAATACACAACATACTTTCTGATGCATATGTTAAAATGGTTACCTATATCACTTATTTTTCTCTTTGTATATAATGCTAAACATGTTATTAAATAACATAAATTTATACAACAAAAGAAAATTTAGAAGAATAAATTATGAAAGTATGCTCTTGGCCTGATTTTATCCAACTGAAAAGAAGTAATCAGGAGCATGAAAATAAATTCATGGTCCTATTTTATATTAAATTTGATGATAAATAAGACAAAAATATGTTCATTTTCTCTAAACCTGTCACTCACTAACGAAATTTGGGAATCTTCAGTAGATTCTATTACACTGAAAACTTCTCTTCTACAAACAATGAACAGCTGGGTGATAGATGAGCAATTCATAATCTTTCTGCCAACTTAAACTTCCAGCATTCTAATTATTTCACTTTTGACCAAGTCCTAACCAGAAGCATTTTTTAAACAATATATCCACTGCAATGTTTATACTCATATCTTCTATGATCCTACAATGAAACCTCAGGGACCCTGTTCTTCAAACTCAGGGAGCTCAGCATGGATTTTGAGTCCTCTTCCTCACACGTTGAAATACCTAGTCTCCCTTCATCACAGCCCATGATCCCATGTCTCTGTGTTCACACCAGCCTTCTCAACTCCACCTCCCCAGGTGCTGGCACTCCCCCTCCCTCTGCCACAGTTACACCTTCCAGCCTGCTGCATCTGAGCCTCCAGCTGGTCCCCAGTTGACCCCCGCCCCTTGCTCCTTTCCCCACTCCTACAGCTTGCAGTCTGCCAACCTCTCCTAGCAGCCATAGTCTCACGTCCTGCCCAGCCTCTCCTTCATCCTAGGATTCACCTCACATGCCTCCTATCAGAGAGCACCCGGCTGGGCTGGGGTCAGTGCTGGAGCCCCGCCCACTGTTGCCCCTTTCTCCTCCCCTGTTTCTATGAACCAGTAAAGAGGGAGTCACACTTCTCTTTTACCGTTTGCTTGCTTTGCCTTTAACAAATACTTCCCTAGAACTATATGAAAAAGGAAAGCAGCACTAGCCACTGGGGAGAATGGAGGGTGGTAAGAGGAAGAGGGCAGGGAGAGTTGTTGGGGATCATCAATGCTCTGTGTCTTGTTGGAGGCAGTAGAGACAGGAAGTGCTCCCTCTATGGTAATTCAAGGATCTTTATCATTTTGAAGTTTGCCCTGTTCTTGCTCAATAAGATTTAATTTATTACATAAAATTTGGGGTAAGAGCATAAAGGAGGGATTTAAATGGGCACTAGAGGACACTTTTAATAGTGAATATGATAATTTTGTTGATTGAAAACCTGGTTTCATGGATGTGTACATGTACATATGTTTAAACGTAAAAGCATAAACCTTTGATGTATACAAGTTAACATATGTCCATCAAACTTGCATAAGACTGTAAAAAAAATGGAATGCATCTAAAGCTGAGGCTAAAAAGAAAATATAGAGTCTTTAACCAGTTAACTATAAAAAGATGAAGAATGTATCAGCAAGTAATCGCACTCAGTAATTTGGAAAAAACAAAATTTATAAAAATAAAAACAAAGAAAATGCTAACCAAAAAAGCAAAATTTGAAAATATGGAAACACACACACACACACAACACAGGGGATCACTAATGTCAAAGGTTGTTCCTTGAGAAGACAATTGAAATTGAAAGAACTCTGGTAAATTTGACAAATAAACATTGCATTAACTATATATTATATAATTCTATATATATGTACATATACAACATGTTTCAATTAATGATGAGAATATATTCTGGAAGATGTATTGTAAGATGATTTCATCATCATAGAGAGTGCTGAGGAGCCCTAAATTGTATGAACTACTATGTGCATAGGCTATATGCTACCACCAATGTACATAAAGTCTATCCTTAACCAAAACACCATTATTCCACACATGTATATTACAAAGTTACAGTGTTCAGTGTAGACCATGTAGTTAAAGAAATAATTAGGCTGTGGAACTAAAAATAAAACCCTTCATACATCCCTTGCTATTAGACAATGATAAGGGAAGAAAAAATGGCATTTCCCCCCCCCCCAAAAAAAATGCAGAAATAATGGGACATCTTTGTGAAAATAAAAATGCTATTGTACCCTTCACCCATATCACATAAGAACTGATTTTCAGATGCAATAAATTCTGAACTCAAAAGAAAATATAAAGCATTGGAAAGTCAGTGTAAGAAAGGGTGGACTAGGGTGCATATAGTGGTGCACACCTGCAATATCAGTTGCTCTGGAGGCTAAGGCAGGAGGATCACAATTGTGAGGCCAGCCGCAACAACTCAGCAACATCCTGAGGCAAAATAATATTTTTCAAAGGGCTGAGGATGCAACTCAGTGATAGGACCCCTGACTTCAATCCCCAGTATCACAAAAGAAGAAGGAAAATAACAACAAATATAAAAGAGAACTATTTCTCTGCAAAGTTACACAACATTTTTTAAATTTATAAATTATACAATACCAATAAAAAACTCTATTTATCAAATGATACCAATAAAAAGTGCAAGGAGAAGTCACAAAGTCAAAGAAACTCATCTTCTCACATATAATCAAATACACAATGAAACGTTTAGAGAGAGACCCCAAGAGAAAAGCAAGCAAGAGCCTTGAAAAATCACTTTTTAAAGGACACATCTAAGTGTTCAATAATCATAGAAGACTCAACCTCTTTAGAAATTAGAGAAATGTAAAATAAAAAACACGTAATACACAGAAAATTAAATAATATTGATGACTATATGGAGTAAATGAATGCTCATGAAGTAAAGATGAAGTTTAAGTTGTCATTATCTATCTGTGGAAACTATTTTGCCACTAAAGATACATGATACTCCCCCACCAGAAACAGAGGCTCCTAGAAATGGCAGCAGATGTGAACCCTAATGACATAGAAGGACACAGCTATATTGCCCAAAGACCTGAGGCCCAGGGGTGTGCCTAAGGAGCCTGCACACTCAGGAAGAGGAACAACAAATGTGGGAAATAATGGTTTCTAGGAGCCAGACACATTTATGTCATAGTACATACAATTATTAAAATAGTATACTACATGTCAGTTTTCAATAAGTGTCACACAAATGTTGCATTTAACCCAAAGCATGTTTTAAAAAGAAATGTGTAAACTTTAGGAGAACATAAAATACACAGAAGAACATAAAAGACTCAATTACACATCCCATGTATAGATGACAAAACTCTTCATTATCAAGGTGATCATTTCCCCAAGTTAATCTAGAATAATATCCCATCAAAATTTTATCATGCAAAAGTAGCAGCTATCATTTCCTGACACTAATGTATATGAGTGAACTATACTATTACAAAAATAAAGACCCAGGAATCACAATACAGAAAATTCCACAGGTACATTCATATGTATATAAAAATCATTTGTATTGTTAAGTGCAACAGAAGAATCAACACATCCAACCATATCAAGAAACGTATTTAATGTGAATGAACGACACAACGCAACCTAAAGGTAGATGTTAGAACTGGAGGCACAGACTACTGGTAGAGTGTGTGCAGCAAAGGTGTGGCCCTGAGTTGTAGTCCAGTACTCCCCAAGAAGCAGAGGTTAAGCAGGATAATATTCCAAACAGAGCAGACTAGGGGGCTGCTGACTCTCCCTTCATGAGACACCAAACATCTGCTTCTGTTTTGAGTCCCTCTTAAACAGACTCCTAAATGAGTTGAGAGATGTATATACAATGAACAACTGAGAAAACTACTCATCACCAGATGAGTAGGAAAAGTTGAGGTACACTTGGGCATAACTCATGCCTTAAGCAATGAGCCTATAATTCGGACAGAATACTCCAAATCTAGTGTCACCTTGAGTAGAGATGATTGGGGTCAAAAATAAAGCATATTTAACTAAATTGCCTGTAGTTGGGCCTGAATTTATCTGGTGCACAGAGAGGAAGGGACTAGAAATACACCAGTATCAAGACCAGAGGACAAACTAATGGTTTTCTATGGCTGTGCATAATCCCTGGGCTTCTTCCCTGGGACAAGTAGGAAGAGTTAAATCTCCAGGGGTCCCAGTTTATTCCTAGAAAAGATTTGCCAGCAAATTCTGCAAATTGCTGTTGCTAACAGCTGAGCTTCTTTGTAGCCAGCACCAGAGTTAACAGGGAAACACAGTCCACCACAGGAAGCCCAAGTGGGAGTACAGCACTTCCTGAGCCCACCCACCCACCACACAGCTACTCAGTAGGAACCAGGCCTGCCAATTCTTTCTTTAAGAAATTTGAGGGGCTGGGGTTGTGGCTCAGCGGTAGAGCACTCACCTAGCACGTGCGAGGCCCTGGGTTCGATCCTCAGCACCACATAAAAATAAATAAATAAAATAAAGGTGTTGTGTCCAACTATAACTAAAAAATAAAATATTTAAAAAAAAAAGAAAAGAAATTTGAGCATGCAAAATTTGAGTGTCCCAACTTTAACTCATTTCATTCAATGAACTGCATCCAAAACCCCCAAACCCTGGGAGAAATGGCAATTGTGCATGTGTGTATCTCCCCAGATCACAGAGGAGGGGCTTCACATTGGTGTGCAACCCTTAAGTGGGCTACAGACCTCACCAGGAGTGAAGAAAAATGGTTAAAAAGCACAGATCCTTGTTTTGCTTGTGTGTTGTGGTTGTTATTTTGTACCAGGGATTGAACCCTTAGGCAGTTTACAACTGAATCACATCCCTGGCCCTTTTATTATTTTTTATTTGGGGACAAGGTCATGTTCAGCTGCTTAGGGCCTTGCTAAGTGGCTGAGGCTGGCTTTGAACTGTTGCAATCCTCCTGCCTTGGCCTCCCCAGGTGATGGGAATACAGGCATGCACCACCATGCCCACCTACACATCTCTGCTTATTCTCTTTATTTCTAGAAGAGGTTCACAGCTCCTTCTTCCAGTGGCTACTGGGCAGCCTGAATTCTAGCAAGCTTGCATCAGAATTTAGTGCTCCAGTCAACTGTAAGACCTCCTGCAGCCTAAGCAAATGAGGTCTCTGATCGTATGGAAATGGAAGAAAGAACCCCTTTTACACTGTTTCTAGAATATAAATTTGGTACAGATTTTTTTATAAATAGCATGAAAGCTGTTTAAAAACTAAATATAGAACTACTATATGATACACTGATAATAATACTGGGTACACAGCCAAAGAAACTGGAATCCCTCTGTTAATAAAAGACTTCATACTCATCTTCACTTGGCAGTATACACAGTAGCCAAGGTAAGGGAAAAAGTGTCTTTTGGATAAAGGGTGCACCAGGAGATTCCTCCCACCTGCAGGACACTCAGCTACTCTTGAGAGACTACACCCCTAAATTCAGACAGCTTTCTAATAGGTTAAGACCCAGGTACTGATGTTCATGAGACACTCCAAGAGAACTTAGACAGGCCAGCTGTGGGATCCTCGCATCAAGCAGTTCTGAAACATGGGATCAGGAAAATATCAGAGGGGATAATGAGAACCCAGTGACATAAAGTCTACATGGGGGAAAGTCATTTTGACCAGGTAAGGACGGACACACACAAGTTTACACCATGTAAGACTTTTTTTTGTTTGTTTGTTTTTTTGTACCAGGGGTTCAACTCAGGGCCACTTAACCCCTGAGCCATATCCCCAGCCCTTTTTTGAATTTTATTTAGACACAGGATCTTACTGACTTGCTTAGGACCTTGATAAGTTGCTGAGGTTGGGTGGAACTCAGGATGTTCCTGCCTCAGACTCCTGAGCCACTGGGATTACAGATTGTTGTAACAGACTCAGGGCCACCAAGCCTGGCACTACCAAAGTTTCATACAGATTCACATGAATGTTGTATTTCACATGTGAACATGTTTCTTAAAAGAAATATGTGGGATTTATGAGAAACTAAAATATACACAAGTACATAAAAGACTCAATTATACACCCCATTTACCAATGACAAAAATCATCATTAAAAGAATGACCATTTCCCCCACTCTTATCTATAATATTTATTATCCCATCAAAACTGCTCTGTACACACATGAATATATCACAGTGAATTTCACCATTATGTTTATCTATAAACCAGCAGTTTAAAACTATAAATAAATAGAAGAAGACCAGGAGAGGAGGGAGAATGGGGAGGTGGGAGGTGAGGAAAAAGGGGAAGAACCACTAAAATGGAGCAAATTACATTCATGCTTGTATGATTATGTCAAATAAACCCCAACATTATGTATAACTATAATGCACTAATAAAAAAAATTCAGCATGCTTTATTTGTAATGGAATAAGGAACCAAATAGTAAATTTCTAAAATTTATCCATACAGTTAAATATATCATTTAGCCAAGAAACCTTTTAATTATAAGAGCAAAAGAAGGAGCTATCATTACTAGATAGTGTATATCATGAAAATATAATAATATCATAATGATCATGGAATCACAGAATAAAAAATCCATAAATGAATCCATATAATTGTGTTTTGTTTGTTTGTTTGTTTGTTTTGGTGCTGGGGTTTAAACCCAAGGGCGCTTATCCCCAGCCTTTTTTTTTTTTTTTTTTTTTTTTTTTTTT
>NW_026000172.1:2449519-2537605 GCF_001458135.2 Marmota marmota marmota
CCCCCCCCCCCCCCTTTTTTTTTTTTTTTTTTTGTATTTTATTTATTAATAAGGTCTCACAGAGTTGCTGAGGGCCTCACTAAGTTTCTGAGGCTGGCTTTTAACTCCTGATCTTCCTGCCTTATCCTCCTGAGCCACTGGGAGTACAGGTGAGCCTGGCTGAAAATCGTACTCTTAAATTCAATAGAAAGGTCTGTATAAATCCGACCATATCTAGGCCAGTCTCAGCAACTTAGCTACACCCTGTCTCAAAATAAAAAATAAAAAGTACTCATGTAGCTCCCAAAAGAACCACTAGCAAAATGAAGCTTCTCTTCTTGTCTGCAAGATTGTTACAAAGAATGTTAGCATTTTTTTTTTCTTCCAGAGCGCTCTCTGTGGTTTGAGCTTGCTCTTTCAAGTAGAACACAGGTTTGCAGACAGATGTCACACACTCTGCTTCAAGAAAGCTTGCTGAACATGTTATTATTTTTGTTTTCCTTGGTAAAATAATAACCTGTGAAACCTCTCTATATCCTAAAATTGTGGGGAAAAAAACAGTAGCTGCCCTGTAACCACGCACTGACTATAAATCTCAGAGAAGTTCCCTACCAGGGTCCCCGCGTTGCTCCCTCTGGACGGCTGCAACTTAAGTAAACCTGCTGCCGTTGAATTCCTCAGGTGCCGCCCCCTCCGCCCTACATCAGAACCAGGGATGGAGCTCCTGGTAAAGCACCCTGCGGAAGGAAGGTTGGGGAGGAGGGAGAAAAAGCAAGAAAGCCAGCTAGCTTAGGAGGACGGCGGCAGCGAGGCCCAGCCACGGCTCCTGTCCTGCAGGAAAATCCCATGTGGAGAGAATTCTCCGACAGCCGCCCACCTGTCAATCACCACCCACCTGGGAAGACCGGGCTGCTGGCGCTCTAGGCCAGCTGAGGGGGTGCAGCAGGCTGGGCAGGAGCTCCGCTGCCTACACGCTCCCCACCTGGCTGGCCAGGGGCCTGAGGGGACACTGCCAGGAGGAGGGCTCAGGCCGCGGACCCCGGAGTCCCCAGCAGCTCCTGGCCCCACCGTAGCCATTCCCGCGGTTCCAACGACCTCCCTCCCCGGGCTCAAGAGGCCCCGCCACACTCACCATTTCCTGGCGCTCGGGAGTCAGGCGGCCGCCAGGAATCTTCAGCACCTGCAGGGCAAAGCCACCTGGGACCCCAGGGCTGGCGACAGAAGCCTAGAGCCAGATAGCGAGAAGGGCGGCTCAGAAGGAAAGGGCCCGGCCAGATCACGGAAGCCGCCCTTGTCCTCGCTGGCTGAGTCGGGATTGGACGGTTCTCCCCAAGTGCTCTCCGCTGCACCGGGCTGCAGACCCGCCCGGAAGGCTGAGCCCAGAGAGCCTTCTTTCTGAGTGACAGTAGACGACATCCAACCCAGGAATCAGTGAGGCCAGAATGACAGGTTCCTGTTAGAGTCTGTAAACAAGTCAAAATAACACCTGGCATTTTGCCAGGGGAATGTTAGAGTTGTAAACAAGTCTGGATGGTGCCTGGCAAAATGCCAGAGGGAGTGGTTTGAGAAGTAACAAAAGCGAGCCATTAAGTGTGGAGATTCCTTATTGGTGTCTGATGTATCTAGTTTATGCTAATTAGATAAGCTGTGTGGAATGTATAAATACTGCTCCTGGCCTGCAATAAATGGCTTCCACTCCTGCTGTATCAAGTACACAAGTTATTCGTCACCCCCCAGTTATTTTGCCCAGCCAGCCGGGCTGCGGCAGGTTCCTGGTGACAGCTTTTACTTT
Source organism: Marmota marmota marmota (assembly GCF_001458135.2). Lineage (NCBI taxonomy): Eukaryota > Metazoa > Chordata > Mammalia > Rodentia > Sciuridae > Marmota > Marmota marmota. The sequence continues at coordinate 2,451,291 of NW_026000172.1, forward strand.
TCCTCCTGAGGTCTGCGAATTGTACAAGAGGGCCTCAGGCTACAGCTAATCCTAGGCAAAGTTTCCTCATAGAAGAGTGATGTAGCAGCGCCAGGGGACATGTGCGATGAACCTCGCATACAAGGTGATTTCAACTTAAGAATTATATGTCTGCATAGTATTCACGAGTGGAAATAATATATTTACAATTACTGTGCAATTTCATTTAACTTTTCTTCTCTCTCGTTGTTTGAGTAGATAGAATGAACTGGGAAGTAATCCCCTAAAACAGCAATGTCCAATGAAAACCATATGTGAAGCACAAGGATAACTTAAAATTTTCTAATATTCACTTTAAAAATTTAAAAAGAGAGGGGGAATTGATTGTAATGCTATAAACCAATATATTCAGAATATTATCCAGATTATTATCATTAATGTAGCCCCAAAAGAATGTGAATAGGATTTTTTTTCCCTGCAGAGACCTGACTGTGGTTTGAAGCTTCATCTTTCGTGTAAATGCCAGTTTTGCAGACAAATGTTGTAACAGATTCTGTCTCAAGAAAGCTTGCTGTACAAAAGTTATTATGTTTAAAAAAAAAAAAAACCTGTGAAACCTGTCTGTGCTAAAAATATGGGGGGGGGGTAACTGCTATGTAACCACCCAGTATAATGTAAACACCCACTGAGGATGAATCTCAAAGGATTCTCCAACCCTGGATCCAGAGAGATTTTTCATCCTTAGCTCCTCTGGACCACTAAAGCTTACATAAACCTGCTTCCTACAAATTCCTTGGGAGTTCTACCTCAACTGTCCTACATCGGTGTGACCCATATAAAATTACTAATGAAGCATATGTACTTTTGGAACTATATCCCCAAACTCACTGGATTTTAACCTTCTAGGATATCTTATTTTGCAGCAAACACATTTCAGATTTGACTATTATAGGCCCCCTGTTTTCTGAAACATAAAGAGCCTGGTCCCCTGTTTTTTATGCCAGAGGTGACAAATACAGTTCCTTAATAATATTTCTCCTCAGACCCAACATCCCAGGGAGACAGTACCCTGAGTGAGAACAGGGAAGTGTCCAAAGCAGGTCACTCTTTCCCACTAGAAGGTTGTCACAGCTCCGTTCCCATTGCAGATATAAGACAGCAAACAAAAGAAAATGGGGTCTCAGGAGGTGGGGGACACATGTCTTCAGATCTGTCCACAGTCTTGACTCTATTGTTTCAAACATGAAATGAATACTTCTTATTTGGCAATTTGGCCTTAGACCTAATGGCCAGGCTATGATGTCTGTTTCATCCTGTGGTCAAAACCCCACAGCTAATTAGCAGCTGGACTGGGACTCAGCATGAGCTGTACCTTATTCCAAAGCCAAAACCCCTCCACCAAACCAAAGGACTCATGCAACATTGCTTATTCTCATCAGACTTGGAATGTGACAATTATTTTGTAAAGCAGCATTTGTGATTATATGTATAGAATACAGTACCATGTATTTCATATCAAAACACAAACAGAACTGTTATGAGGAACCACTTCAGAATACACTCTAAATTCAAATTCAAATCAAAGAGAGCATTATTTACCTGACCAGGGACTGTCACCCACCCATAGAGACTAAAGCTCTGTGGGAGAACAGCAATTTCCTGGCCTGCGTCTTGGAAATTTAAGGATAAAAACCACAGCTCAGGGGCTTCTCTCAGTGTCATGCAAGCAAGCCAATAGTAAGAGGGACCTAAGCAGGACTGGAATTTTCCAGTTAGCAAGCAAGCAAGTTACAGAAGCTAAAAACAGCAGGTAGCTTAACCACATCCAGGTCTGAACAAGTGTTAGACAACTGTATCCTGAGTTTCAGCTGAGTTGGGGGAGATAATCTATTTTAAAGTCCTGTAGACCCATAAATGTACTTAAACTCAGGATGTAGCTCACCACAACTACCATCATATCCTGAGTTGGGTACATTCTGTGGGGTACAAAGTACAGAAAAATAATTTTGTTTAAAAGGAGACAGCTTTCATTTTTGTTTCTCAGAAATGGGTACTGCAGTTCCCTTTCACAGGAGCAGTAACAGGAGAACAAAGATAGATTCTAAAATAGCCAAGGTGGAGTCCCTATGGCCACACTTGTGTTTGTATAGCCACAGTGACTCCACTGCAATTATCCCAGTACTAGAAACTTATTTGATTATTGCAGTTGTACTCATCATTTTAGTACTGATATCCATAAGCCATATGTCTAACATGATCAAACTAATAGAATTATTCACAACTATATAGGTTTCACCTTGTCTATATCTATATTAACCTATCAGCATTTATTTATCTATAACTATGCAGGCATATTGACTTATCACCATTCACTGTTCCATATCTTTTTCCTCTAGCTTAAATCCTATGTGTTACAGTTACATGATTTTATTACTATTACTTAGGCTTACTCCTGATGAACTTATCTATGAATTTATGTCTTACTGTTGCTTATCTATGTTACATTACCTAATTCCTATAATCTATGACCTATGTCTATGACTTATTGATTATATTGACCAGTTCACACCACAACAAAGACTTCTCATATACCTGAGACTCCCAATTCAGGATCTAGGGAATCTTGGCTCAGTTTACATCAAGGGTAAACACCATCTAGAAGTAATCTCAACTCCCTTTTGCAAATAAAAATATAGGCTGATTTTTAAAATGTGGTAGGTTTAATCAGGGTTTATAAATTATTCATCAGGCTTCTCTAGAGGGATATAAAAGACCACTGAGTCCTGTGATTTCAAACACAGATAAACATTAGGCTATAGAGAAATGTAGCAAACAACTTCTTTATTGTAGACATAAAATAAGAGGAGGACAAAGAGGGACCTATGATTATTGGCAGTGCCATGAATCATCTGATATAGGAATCTATATCAGACCAGGAAGATTCAAAATGTTGTATTTGAGCATGTGGATAGCATCAGTGCCTGTGGGAAAAGGTTATAATAAACTTTCAAAAGAAAACTGGTGTGAGTGGCAGATAGTGGCTAAACAATTAGTACCTGCAAGGCATCTTCCAAGGTTTTGTCAGTGATGGAGCCACAGCACATATGTGTTTAATAGCCTTCATGAGGATCTTCATCTGACTGAGTCCTCCAAGAACATCCTCAAAACAGGGAAAACGTAGGCTTCTACATATCAAATGGCTTCTTGGCAGTATGCATCCCAACTGAGAACTGCCCAGACAGGACTGTATGAAATTCCTTCAAACCTGCTCCTGTAGGGAGAAAACCTCTCTCCTCCTAGAGAAAATATTCCAGGAGGATCTTTTGACTTAAGAGACACAATTTCTTGTCCTTTTTTGTTTTGTTTTGTTTTGTTATGGCAGGTCTTTAGAAACAAAGCTATCAACCACTTGTTCCTCCTAGGGCCAAATGCTTATAGACTACAGAATAAAATAAATAAATAAACAAACAAACAAATAAATAAATAATTCTTTTTTTTTTTAAGCACATCACAGGACTCAGAATCTGAATCAGGGAATAACAATCTTAAATGGCCAAGAATCAACTTGAAAGATGATTCAAGCTGATCACCTGAAAAATTAAAAATGAATGGAACAGTGTGATTTTATTTGCCACATAGATGAAAGAATAGCCCCCCCCAAAAATGCCAACACCCAGGAAATACTGGCTTCAGAAAAGCAGCTATAGTCAGAGATTTCTGGTGGCAATCTTAGAGCTGCAGCTTCAATGTGACCATGCTCTGCCTGTAGCTACTGCAATGTTACATGTGCATATTCTTTCAATCAGTATTTTATTTCCTCAGATTCTATCCTCATTAGGAAACCAGTTTGTTATCAGATAAATTGTGTCCCCCTCCCCAAATCTCATGTTGGTGTTCTAAATACCCAGTGCCTCAGACTGTGACTCTATTTGCACATATGTTGCTTACAGATAAAACTAGTGTTAATCCAAGTATTTGGTGTGGGGCCTAATCCATAAAGCCACTTGGCCCACTTATAAGAAGTGACAATAAGGACACAAATAAGCATAGAAAAATGTTGTGCAAACATGGAGAGAGAAGATGGCAATCTACACGTCAAAGAGTGGGCCTCTGGGCTGGGGATGTGGCTCAAGCGGTAGCGCGCTCACCTGGCATGCGTGGGGCACTGGATTCGATCCTCAGCACCACATAAAAATAAAAAATAAAGATGATGTGTCCACTGAAAACTAAAAAATAAATATTTAAAAAATTCTCTCTCTCTCTCTCTCTCTCTCTCTCTCTCTCTCTCTCTCTCTCTTTAAAAAAAAAAAAGAGTGGGCCTCAAAAGAAATCACTCCAGCAAGCATGTTGATGTATAGCCTCTAGAATTAGGACAAAATTAATTTCTGTCCTAAAGCCCACAATTGCGGCAGTGTCTTATGACAGCCCTATGAAACAGATGTAGCCCTCTAGAACACACATGCATTGTCCCTGCAGCATGCTGAATGAAGGTACAATTGGATCACATCACCTTCCACCAGCATTGAAAGGCTGAACTGCTACAATAAATGGCATTTCTTACTGGAATATTCTGAAGGCAGGTGAGAAATTAGCTCCTTACCTAGTGGAACCATAGTGATATTGCTGTGGGCCTGCTATACAGGCAATGACCAAACAGACTCCATTTACCCTAAGACTCCATATCATGTAAGAAATGCTTCTCCCATAGGAAAAACCTGTCTCTGTACTCATTAATAGTTACCTAGCACAGCATACTTGGCAACACAAAATGGCAATTCTTATACAATGTAAAATTGTTCTCTTTGGTTCCCATTTTTCTTGGGCAATGTACCTTCAGAGATTGATTATCTAGATGTTAGTAAAAATTTTCTAACTTGTATGCAACTAGGGTCATTCTGACCTACTTCCCTTCTGCTTGCTTGCTGCTATGCCAACCTGAAAGTCCCTTGGGGAATACCAGTGTACCTATTGCATTGTTTTGCTAACTGCTCGATTCAGCTTCTGTTCACCTGCTTGCTTGCTGCTATATCAGCCCGGATGGGGTTTTTGTGGTTTTTCCTTTAAATACCCTAAAGTGCTGAAGCTCTAGGCTATTTTCTGCAGAGATGACTTGGTTCTGTAAAAAACAACCCCAGCCAGTTGGAATAAAGACTCTTCAATTTGGACAAAAGTGGAACTTCTGAGTGACCTGCCTCACAGGAATATATTTTGTGATAGGGCATAGTTCCAAAAAAATATGTAGCAGAATTTAACTTCCTTTGTGTAATCCTCATGTCTCTTCATGTAAATACTTTCCTGGTAAGACTGTTTTTTTTTTGTTGTTGTTGTTTGTTTGTTTGTTTGTTTTTTGTCTTGTAGAAGGACTAGAAGAACAGTGTAGTCAACTGCTACATGGGCTACCTGGGGACCAAAACTAAAGCAAAAACCAGTAACAGTAAAAAAATACCCATTGCCCAGTACAAATTGAAAATGATGCCAAATGCTTTCTCTGGTATTTCTACAAGTATGTAATCTGGAGCTTTATTCCTACTAGGTTTCAAGAGGTAGTAAATACAGTCCAAATACTTTTGGGAAAGATTATGTAGATCATTCAAATGGTAAAGTGCTAGAATAGAGCTTAGAGCAGTCGCTATACTTGGGTATTTGTACTGGCTCTATCCTGACAATCTGAAGTACTTGCCTATAGAAACCCTTATGTGGTGCATTTCATTTTTTCTCAAGGAGACACACTTAATAAATGGTTTCCTGATGATCTGCATGAAACTCTGCAAAGAGATCACCTGATATCCAGTACAACATATAACTCTGACCACCCTAGCTGGTACCATGGGGATGCTTCCATTCAAAAATTGTATACCCAGATGTGAAATATATAAAATAAATATAGACCTCCATCCAAGGGTAACACCAAATTACAGAGTAAGATCCCTGGATAAATAACTCAGTAGAAAAATTATGATCCAATGTCTAAATATCCCCCCTGGCCAGCCATGCCCAGTGGTATTAATATGAAAGACTGCCAGAGTTCTAACATCTAGTAATATCCTCCCATCATTGCAGGTCCCCTGCAATTCCCCTCTACACACCCCCACATACATGTAAGGGGAAGGTGAAAGACTTTTCACATGTGCTCACAGAAAGGGCTTTTCTGGATTGGTTTTTCTGGACTGCCCTCTTTTACCTGTGGGTGCTTCCTGATGAATGGACATAGGGTCTGATGTTTGGCTTTGTCAACATCTATAAATGCTCCCACTCTGAACATTTTTTGTGGCTACAACCTTGGAGCTTTTGGACACATCAAGAAACAGATTTCTCTCTTGAGCATCTTCCTTCAAGTGAATTGGATAAGGGACAGTTTCTAGAATGTGTGCCTGGTTAAAAGATTTCTAATGCCAAAAACTTTAGGCCACATCTTCAAAATTTATTTCAGTGAACCTCTTCCAATAATTAGGCCTCCCCAAGTACTCCTAGGGATACTGACTTTTCATCTTCTCAACTGTATAAAAGTATGCAAACAAAGATGGCCTTTCAAATTCTTTGGGCAGTCATCAAGGCAGCCAAGGGCCTTAGTTTAAGAAGACAGATTTGGCTTCAGAATTTACATTTTATTACCATTCCTGTGACCCTAGAGAAGTGATCATGCTTTTCAGGCTTTACACACCCACACACAATGGGGATCACATTGGCATCTACTTCCTGTAAGATCATAAGTGTAAATTAGACCAAACCCATGCAATTTACATTTTGGTGTAAACTTTGAAATGAGAATAACAATGGATGAGAGACACCAGAGGACAACCTCTAGGATGCCTGAATTCCAGCAGATCTTGTGCAGGTCCTTCTCTTCTGGGACTAACTGCACTCTGCATCAGCAACATGCTTGTTGAAATCAAATGAACCTCACATGTGGTTCATTTCTGATAATAAACCTTGCCCTGTTATCCTGCTATGTTTAGAATTAGATAGATGTGTGGCCTAGCACACACCATGGGTCCCAACACTAGGCAGTTAGTGACTCAATACTTAACAATAGTGTGCAATAAAATTGAAGGGACACTGCTTCTCTATCAGAAAATACAGTTCACTGCAACACAGTTACCTAGGCTAGGTGGCTTAAGAACAACATCAATTTATTTTTAACAATTCTTGAGCATGGAGGGGGTCCATTTGATGCGTTCCATGACTAAAACACTCAGGGTCACTCTAGGTGAACTAGGCTGCACAAAATAATCACACAAGAGACAAAGATTCTTTTTTCTTTGGGTCCTATGATGGCTCCTCTGACCTTAGGGGTCCATGAAGAGAGAGAGAGAGATATCACATGCTGATCTCTATTTTATTGAGGAGAAGCCATTCAAATGAGGCAAGGGATCAGGTTTCAGGGGGTTGAATGTAGCTTCATGATGTCTGGTGTCAGCAGATTGACTGACATCTAGGGAGGCCATGCCCATCTCATGAGCTGTGTGGGGATCATGGCAGAGCAAGTGAAAAGACCAGAGCAAGGAGCACCCAAACAGAGGGGCAATGGTGGTTCCATCCACCCTATGTGGTCAGTACCCATAGTTCACACACACAGCCCATGCTGGCTTGTCACATCTCCACACTCTCATCACTCAAGGTCAAAGGGTGCTCAGTTCCTGTGTGGCAGCTCCTGACATATTTCCCCTTTCTTAATATAAAAAAAGGAAACTGGGGAATTATATCTTTCAGTCACTGGATTCTTGGTCTGAGGTCATCATGATCTATTATTGAAATGCAAAAAAAAAAAAATTAGTCGAAAACATATCACTTTAATAACATAATCAACTTGGAAGACCCAGGTTATTATTATTACTCTGCCAAATACTCATCAGAAGATTCTTAATCTTTTCCCAATTTTATTGGAAAGCATTGTGTTTGGTCATAGAAATATAAACATTTTTATTTGGCATGGCATTTAAGCCTTTCCACACCATAGAGCAGAGAGCTCATTCACAATATTTATTACAGTGGCTTCTTAGAGCACTTTAACTTAGTTCCAATCCTTCCATCAGCACTTATTGACTATGAAGGATCTTGGAAATAATTTAAGTCAACTTTTAAGAAAATCCACATATTGTAAGTTTTAAGACATAGCTACAAGGCTGTAATTGTAGAAGCAAGGAATAATATTTAAAGTAGTCATGTCAAGGATCATGACACTAGGAGTTTGCCTAGGTCTAGTTAATTGGCTTGCACTTATTTCAAAGCCTGAATGTTAATTTCAGCATATTATAGCTCTGAAATATTAACTGGCAATAGCTAGTAATATAATAAGTTGTATTTTACATGCTACAGGATATTCATCATCCTTCCTCTTAATTCTCACATATAAGGACTTTATTAGGTCTGTAAGTAATGTAAATATTCTGAAGGTAGAAGTCAAACATCAAAACATCCTTTTGGGTGCCATCTTGCTGAGGGTTAGGGTATTAACAATAAACCTCCAGGTGTCATGGCATCCTTGCATAATCATCTTTGTCAATTCTGGGAGACCAGTCTAAAATATGCCCATTATTTCTAGATATCTTAAGTGGTACTGGAAAGACATTTGCATAATCTATCCACTTAGAAAAAATATTAATTTCTATTATAGAATGATTAGGGCAATAATACATTGGTGGCTATTTTATGTAAATAACTGGCCTGAATAGGAAAAATCTATTTTAATAATCTTTCTGACTATTGTACAGATAAGTAAATTTAGTCTTAATCTTTAAGGACCAGCATGATTGACTGGTTTAGGTTTCTTATATGCTGTCTTTTTCTCAAAAGATATTCCCAGACAGCCTGTTTACCATAGAATCAACCTATATGTATAACTGACAATTGTAGTCAGTACAATTAATCTAGTTTCATGGGTGGTCTTTCCGTCCACAATGCAAGACATATTAAATGTGGATCTGAGAAATGGGTTCATAGAAGTTTGTTCATAAATTTTTACTTACCTGACAAGCTCATGTAACTGCATGGCTATAAACTCTGCAGTTGGGAGATTTACCTTCCTGTGTCAGGTTTTTTCAGTCATTTTTACAGTGACTGGTTTAAACTCTCCTTTGAAATGTGATGGTCGTCATTATAAAAAATTTATGTATGAAGACTTAAATTGGGTGTCAACATACCTTATATACAGAGATATGAAAAATTGTGGTATATATGTGTAGTATATACCTTAAAGATTAAGACTAAATTTACTTATCTGTACAATAGTCCTTTTATTGTAATACAAAAAAAAAGTACATGTATAACGGCATAAATTGGCATGAACATATTTTATATACACAGATACAAAAAATTGTGGTCTATATGTGTAATAAGGATTATAATGCATTCCACTGTTGTCATGTATTTAAAAAAATAATAAAATCAATGAAAATAAATAAATAAATAAAATAAGATAACTGAGGTAAGGAAGTTGAGGTTCTAGATTAATGTCCAACAATTGTGACTGGGGGAACTGGGCTCTAGGCTAAAAATTACCCTAATATGAAACACTGCACTTTATTTTCTAAATACTCTAAATTAAGAAAAAAATAAACTCTCCTTTGAAATCTGAGTTAATTTATTGAATCATGTTCAGCAGCAGTGAGATTCTCAATATTACAATTAAGAAAAAAATTAAATATTTTGTAAGCCTCTGGGGTCCTGTTTTCCCACCTTTTCTTTTCTTTTTTTTTAAAAAAAATATTTTTATTAGTTGTTGATGAACCTTTATTTTATTTACTTATTTTTATGTGGTGCTGAGAATTAAACCCAGTGCCTCACATGTGGTAGGCAAGTGTTCTACCACTCAGCCACCCTCCCCTTTTCTTTATTTAATAAAATTGAGTAAAGGCTTGGCATAAGCTATAGTATCATCAATTTAAGTTATAAATAGTACAAGTATTTAAATGATAAAAAAGATTAATCTTTTATTGATTATTGTAATTTCCCAATACAATTTAAAAAGAACCCTCAATCTCTTTTTGAGAGAAGGTCTTAAAATATATCTATATTTCAGAATTTATCCTTTAAGTATTATTCTTTAAATAATATTAATTATCTTTTAGAAAATATGATTAAGGTTACTTCTCAGTGTAGGGAGTAATATATAAATCTTACCATATTTTTTATGAATAATAGGTCCAGAGAACTTCTATAATACCAATGAATTTCCAACAAGGTTTTCAACTTTTATTGTTCAAAACTAGTATTCAACTTTAATTTGGAGAACCTCAGTCCGAATAAAATGTTCTCCCAAATCTCATAATTATCCAACAAACAAAAGTAATATGCAAGAATCAGCAGTGTCTTTGAATCAATCAAATTTAATCTCCAAGGAGAATTGTCAAAATTGGGATCTAAGGGAGCAGTTTAATATATTTAGTGTTTAATCAAGGATATGAACTTATTCACCAAAATTAATCCTTGCCTTAAACAGTAAGAATCATTAGTCAATAAAGACCTTCCTTAAAGGAAATAAACTTAACATCTTAATAGGTCTTTATCATGTCAAAATATGGACAAAATCTTAGCTCATACTAGCATAGTAAAATCAAGAAAATAGCCTGAAATACTTGAATTAATCAGTTAAAATTTTTATAGTCAGTTTACAATCTTTTTCTCAATTGTTTTAACTTTCTATATCACCTGTTTAGATAATGATATAAAGATCTTTCTATTTAGGAAAATACTTTTATCATTAAAATATAGAATATAAAGATCTTTTTTTATCCAAAGATGATTTCTTTCTTCTTCTTAGGACCTCCAATGTGTGTTTCCTCTCTGTTGAAGCATCTTCTTTTCCTTTTAGAATTCTTCGGGTTATACTTTGGAATAATCTCTGAAAACCTTAGAATCTAAATATCTTAATGAAAATATAGTTAAAGTTCTTGGATATTCCTGTAGATAGAATTATATTTGTTTATCATTTTATAGAGTTTGTACAATAATTTGAGATTACTTGATTATATTTTGAAAGTAAATTTATAGTAAACTACATTTATCTCAGATATCTGTAACTGAAAGGCATAGCATCAGATAAATTCATATTAATTAAACAATTAGACATATGTGCTAATTATCTTATGTATAAACAACAATAAGTTATCCTAATACCTAGGATTTAATATATATATATATATTAAGAATAAGCACATAACTTATAATTGCAGTAACTTTATGTAACCACGTGGATTTTAAGATATTTGGATCCATTTCAATTTATTTTTAACTAGGAGTGCACTCTTATATGTGACGTCACATGATGTAGCTGAAATAAGATCTTGGTGTACACATTTATTCATTTCTTGTAATTATAAAATCAGGAATGAGAAAAGGATTTCTTGATTATCACAGGAATATTGCCGGCTTTTGTTCCTGTGACGAGCAAATGCATCCTCATAACCTTCAAACTTAAAAGCAAAATATAAAGAAACATGTATTTCTTATAATTGCTATATTACCTCTGCAATTTATCTTAATAATACAGCTATAAAGAAAAAAAATAGATTATTTAGCTTTGAAAATAAGTCAGGCTCAGGGCTGCAACTTAGAAACTTGTGGAATTATATTTTGTCTGAAAAAGAAATTTCATTAGCATTTACAGGAGGGCATTCTTAAAAAAATGCAGGCTCTGTGTAGTTTCAGCAGCACATCTGTATGGAACAGGAAGTACAGGCTAGTGGCTGGAAGGCAGGACCAGAAGTCCTGACTGAGTGGCAGTGGAAGGACCAATGGGAAGCCCATGAAAATACAGGAGGCAGGACTAGGAAGCCTGCTCCGGCCAGACTTCAGGTGTTTACCATGGTGATGGAAACAGCATGAAGCTGGCTGCCCAGCACTGGGGCAAAGGCTCCCTGAGCTTCCCTAGCCAGATGCATTCTGTCAGGTTGGTGGCGGTGACTTAGGAACAAAGCACCAAGCAGCCCGCCCCCGCAAAAGAAACATGAATCAGGCGCCCACGGAAACACCTGTCAATCAGCGGGATGTCCTGGCCAATCCTGGAGTTCAGCCAGTTCCCCCAACCAACTCCAGTGGGACAAGGAATACTAAAAATCCCTTTTTCTGTCCCAAGCCCTTCCCTTCCTACCATAAGCCCCATAAAATTACAGTCCAGTCGAGCCCCCACACAGTTTCTCTTCAGACCCTCCTCCTGTCCACTCTGTTGGACTGATAGAGTTCTGCCCCGGAGTGAGTCTCAATAAAGCCTCATTCAGTGGTCTTTTTAAATCTGCCTCCTTTGGTTGCCGCCTGTTGCCTGACCTCACAATGCCAACCTTAGAAGTTGTGCATGTGTTCTTCATATATATGTATATATATGCACACACATGTATGTTTGTGTGCTCATGAGTGAGTAAGAAGTGGAAAATGGCTCATATGAAGAGATACAGGGAAGGGATTTGCAGAATAATAGGTATTATCATTCCAAAATAAACATTATGGGAGAGGGCAGAACCCTACTGAACTCTGCTCACCTATGGGCTAGACCAGTCCCTTTCTATGTCTGGGCCTCAGTCTCTGAAAATGCAATGAGAAGTTCCATGTGAACCAGCATATGTATGTACTGAATGGGGACATGGTTTTGAGCTCCATAAATATTGCACAAGGTACCAATGTGGGTCAGGCTTGCATGTGAAGTTTTACTGACTTTCTGTTATGGCTTCTGCAGATGTACATGAGGCTTGGAACAGCCAGATCTCTGTTACAGAACCATACACTTATGCACAATGCACAAAGGTCTTGGCCCTTAGGGCAATCCCCATGCATTTACTCCACATCCAGACTCCTCCTGCTGTGAATAATAAGCAATAATTTGTAAGAAAAACCCAGGCAACTCACAGTGGGGAGGAAATGAATGAGTATCCGACTAGCCATTTCAAAGAAAGATACCAAATGACCCCCATGTATATGAAAATGTGCTCCACAGTATTAATAATAAAACTCAATTTAAAATTGCTCGGGGTTTGGCTTAGGTTGCAAAGCTCTTTTTTGGTATATGTAAGGTCCATTTCAATTCTCAATGCCAGACTCATTTAAAAGACAGACCACAATGTGATACAAATATGCAATAGCTTAAGACCACTGATGAGAGTTATAAGGATGTAAAGCAAGTGAAATATTACACATAGATATGAATTTAAATGGTCACAACCACTTCCCAAATTCTGTGATGGCCTCTTTTGAGATGAAAGTAGACTGTAGCTATTTCTCAGAGATCCTACTCTAAGACATACACCCAGTGGAAATGCCAACCTGTGTTCTCCATGTGAAAGAACATTTACCTCAGCATTATGTATAAACTGGAAACCATTCAAATATGTATCAGCAATGAAAGGATAAATAAAATGGTCTAGATCAGTTTTAAGTAGGATTCCAAACAGAAATTAAAATAAAAAATCACCAAAAAGTATGTAATAATTGTGATTCTCATTGTGGACCTCATTGAATCATAATGACAGGATTGGGTGGGGTCCAAATATCCTATATCCCAGGCCACTAGTTACCTCCACAGTTAGTGCATGGCATAGGATCCTTTTATCCTGGCTTGATCCATTAAATTTTATTAATTTTTGCCTGATTATTTGTGAACTTGCAGGAAGAATAGTGATTGACCACATAATAATCTCTGATTGTTCTTTTAAAAGACTCTTGTGGCTAGATAGCCATGCAGACTCAGGTTTACTTTCTCTAAAAAACCTATAAACAATTTAAATATGACATGTCATTGCACACCTTGGTAATAAATATAAAGTTTCAAATTATATCCTGTTATGAGGAGAAACACATGCTTTTTGGATTTATGTAAATCAATGCATACCACTGAAATAATAATTATGAATAATTTTCCAATCTTAGATAGATCAAAGATGGACTTGAGGTAAATATTTCACTTTTGTTCACAAAAGCATACCTGTTAGAATAGTTTTCTTTTTTGTTTGAAGCATTATTTTTAGTTTTCAATGGATCTTTATTTTTTTTAAATTTATTTTTATGTGGTACTGAGAATTGAACCCAGTGCCTCACACATGCTAGGCAAGCACTCTACCACTGAGTCACAACCCCAGCCCAGAACAGTTTTCATTTGTGTAAATTACTCAAGGCAAGCCAACTTTATAAAGAGAAGGGGCTTACGTTGCTCACAATTTTGAAGATTCAACAGCATGGCACCTGGACCACCTCAACTCTCTATCCAGTGATTCTGGAGATTGAAGCAGAAGGATCACATATTCTTTTTTTATTTCTTTTTTATTAGTTGTTCAAAACATTACAATGCTCCTGACATATCATATTTCATACATTTGATTCAAGTGGGTTATGAACTCCCATTTTTACCCCGTATACAGATTGCAGAATCACATCAGTTAAGGATCACATATTCGAGGCCATCCTCAGCAACTTAGCAAGGCACTAAGCAACTTAGATATACTCTGTCTCAAAATTAAAAAAAAAATTAAAAGGGCTGGGGATGTGGCTCAGTGTGCCCCTGGGTTCAATCCCCAGGACCAGAAATAAATAAATAGATAAATAAATAGATAAATAAATAAATAGTTTGAACGGATTATTTAATCTTACATTTCAATACCCCTGGAATCATTCCTTTTTTGAACGAACGCAGATGAGGCCCAGGAAAAGCATCCTGTCCCAGCTCAAGGATTGCTGTTTGAGGTGGGCAGGCGTGGGTTTTCCATCAGAATGAGATCTTCCCAGTTTGGCAGCAAACAAGGATGAAGTTCAGGGACTGGCCACGTGGGGGCAGTGGAGTCCCACTAAACAAAAAGCATCTCTTAGCACAGCCCAGCTTTGGAAGGCCCTTCAGGTCCGTTTCACCGTCTATTCTATGGATTTCCCAGGCGGCCATGGGAACTGGGTAAAAGCCACTCTGGGACCAGGGGCCCGGTTCTGACGCCAGTTCTCTCATTCTCTGGCTAGGATCTGAGGGAAGTGCGCACCACTCCTGCTCCCTCCCTGACCTCTCCTCTCTTCTGAGAAAGGACTCACAGCCAGGAGTGGACCAGGGTCCTAAGTGGCCAAGGCTATGACAGCACCTAACTGCAGACGCAGGGGTGGGATGATCCCAGTGAGCCAGGCTGAGGAGCAGCTAGCAGGCCAGGAGGAAAGAGTGGTGGAGATGGCTGGTAGGACCTGGACTTCGAGGGGCGCACCAGCTGGTAGCCAGCAAGGGCCTGCAGGATCTGAACCAGTCAAAGGGCCCTGGGGGGCTTTGGCCTCGCCCACGCAAAGCCACGCCCCCTGCCCGCTTTGCCCCAGCTGGTTGGGGAAATGCTGGGGATGGAATCCAGGACTCGAACAGGCTGGGCTAGTGCCCACCCCACACCTCAGCCCGGTCCTTGCCCAGTTCCTCCAGAGTCAGTTTCAAACCCAGAACCTGATTGAGGAGGCCGCAACTGCAGAAGGAGGAATCCTGACCGCGACCCCAGGGCTGAAAAACCTCCAGGGTATAGTGAACTTGGAGGACTAGGCAGAGTCTCTGGACATTCAATTACTCAAGCATTTCTTTCTCAGCATAGGGCCGGGACCACGTGGAGGCTCCCAGGGCACGTGCAAGTGGGGACACTTGAGACCAAACCGTGTCAAGACCCCTACTTCTCTAGAGCGTCTAGGGGCTGCAGATAAAGAGCCTGAGTTCTGGCCAGAGCAGGTCTGCTGAGCCTTGTGCCTTCTCAATGGCCCTTCCCCAGATCCCAAAAGCACTTTCAGAGTAGAGACCCTTGGAAGTTGGGCTAATATTTACAATTACTTCAATTACAGCCATTTGAATCAGTGTGTGATGGTATCTCAAAGTGTTTTCAGTTTGCTTTTCCAAGTTGACAAGTGATGTGGATCACCCTTCATATGCTTAATAGGCATTTGTACATGTTCTTTGGTGAAATGTTTACTTTGCCCTCATATTAAGGGTGCTTTCCTTGATTCTTCTCTCATGACTGAGTTGAATTTTTTTTTTTTTTTGGTACTAAGGATTGAACCCAGGAATGCTCTGCCACTGAGCCACATCCCCAGCCCTTTTTATTTTGGGATAGGGTCTCACTGAGTTGCAGAGGCTGGCTTTGGACTTGTGATCCTTCTGCCTCAACCTCCCAAGTCACTGGGATTACAAGTGTGCCACTGCACCCAGCCTGAATTTTTTATATATTCTAGAAACAAGTCCTTATCACATATGTGATGTGCAAACACTTGTCCCTGCTGTAGCTTATCTGTTTATTTTTTAAATAATTCTTTTTGCAGATAAGAGGTCTTTAATTTTGATGAAGCTCAAATTTTTTTAGATCATTTTTTGGTATCCGTCCTAAAAATTCTTGCCTAATGCCAGATCATGAAAAGGTTTTAACCTGTGTTTTCTTCTAAAAGTTTTATAGTTTGACTTTATACATTTGTAACTATACTCAACATTGTTTTACCACTAAATTCTATTACATCACACAGAACTATGCAACTGTATTTTTATTGCATTTAAATTCACTCAACAGCTGGATGTGGTGGCTGTTAGGTACAGGACAGGCTGAATTAAGTTGTCTGCAGGGCATGCCAAACAAAGTTAGCTGCAGGGTGACCTGGCCACTCAAACCCTCTGTCTGGTTCTTTATCACCTGTTTGCTTCAAGCCCAAACACCCAAGCCCCCGCTCAAGGCTGAACACTCAACCCGCCTGCTCAAGGCTGAACTCTTAACCCCCCTTGTGCCAACAAGGCAGCTTGCAGACCTGGAGACCCCATTAAATTTGGGCTATAAAAATTCCTTCCTGCCGGGCCCCTCTCTCTCTTGCTCGCTTGCTCTTGCTCTCTCTGTCTCCCTCTCTTGCTTTCACTCTCCCTGGCTCTCTCTTTCTTCTCTCTCTCTCTCTCTCTCTCTCCCTCTCTCTCTCTCTCCCTCCCTCCCTCCCTCTCTTTCTCTCTTCCTCTCCTTCTTTTTATCCTTTTTTGCACTGCTGCCATAAAGATCTCTTGGTCACTCTGAGTGTTGTGGTCACTTTCCTTTCAGTGGCCATGCCCGTAATCCCAGTGGCTCAGGAGGCTGAGGCAGGAGAATCGGGAGTTCATAGTTGGCCTCAGCAACTTAGGGAGACTTTAAGTAACTTAGCAAGGCCCTGTCTCAAATTGAAAAATGAAAGGGGCTGGGGATGTGGCTCAGTGGTTGAGTGCCTCTGAGTTCAATTCCCCATACCAAAAAAAAAAAAAAAAACACAAAGAAACAAAAAACATGAACTCTAGTGGTGGACACCACTGCTCAAGAAGCACAAGGAGAAGAGATGCTACCTTCTACATGCAAGGATAGCACAGGTGCTCCTTGACAATGAGGCTCCATCCCTAAAACACATTAAAGCTGAGTAAATCCTAAGTCCAATATGCATAGAACACCCCAATCAGCTGCATACCAGTAGCTGAGCCCAGCCTGCCTGAAACAGGCTCAGATCACCTTGCTAGCCTACAGAGGCAAGGTCACCTAGCAAAAAGTGAGTTTTATAATCAAGGGTTGGCCCTCACCTGTGATTTATGAACACCTTTTTTCCAAAACCACCAGCTGTGCTGTGTCCTCTGTGGTCACATGGGATCTGAGGCTTGTGCCTCTGCCCGGCTGAGAACCTGTGGCTGCCTCTCCTGTCCTGTCCAGCTTCCCTCACTTCCTGACAGGTTCTTTTGGGAGTTCTGCCTCAATAATTCATAGACACAAGAACTCCAAGGGCTGTTTTGAGGAATTCTGGTCTAAAACAACATCCTTTTGCATAGGTTAATTATATGTGATTATCCTTGTGCTGGCTTATTTAAAACTGTCAATTTCCTCCTTGTCCAAGTGCATATGGGGTATGCACTTTTAGACTGGTATTTATTAGACTTTTTTTTTAGAATGGAAGCTTATTTCCTCTTAGATGTTGCTATATTTGGAGCTGGAGTGTCCCCCAAAGGCCAGGTATCATACATGTTGAGGTAGGCATTGTAGATGGTGCAGTGAGGCCCCTTGTGAGGTCTTTAAGGAACTCCAGTGCCACCACAGAAGTCACACCTGGAGAAGTACACACAATTAAAGTGCTGATCGTTCTCACAAGTCCTAGCACAGCATGCACAGATGGCCACCCCGTCATCTGAAAGAGCCTGGCCAAGGCAGGTGGAGGGACAGAACAAGGGCTGGTGGCCTTCACAGAGGGTCATTGGTAGGGAACTTTGGGCAAAAGAAAAGCATTCTTGCTGGGCTTCTTTTTTTTTTTTTTTTTTTTTTTGTACTGAGGATTGAACCCATGGGCGCTTAACCACTGAGCCACATCTCCAGTCCTTTTTTATATTTTATTTAAAGATAGGGTCTTGCTGAATTGCAAAGTACCTTGCCAAATTGGTTTTTTTTAATACAGCTCTAACAAAACTCCTAAGACTGGATCATTTATAACAGCAGAAATTAGTTTTCTCACACTTCTGTAACTGGGCCATCCATGTTTAAGATGCTGGCAGGGCCGGTATCTGTTGAGGGTTGGTCTCTGTCTCAGACAGGATGCCTTTTGCTTCATTCTCCATGGGGATACATGTCTAGGGACAAGTGCATAGAGTACTGCATACATGGCATACGTTAAAGGCACTTGAGTGGCAGGTCATTCCCCTAGTGCTAGGCACATGAGCAGCAGGCCACTTACCCCATAGGCATGGCTCTGGGTGTGAGGCCACATGTTGCAGTCCCTGTGCTTGCTCCACATCCCTATCCTCAAATGATTGCCACAAGGACAGTTAGCAAGAAATTGCATTGGTGGCCGCCTGTAATCTGCTTAGCTCCTGCCTGAGTATATATACATGATAACTGCACAATATAATCAGACCTGATTCCACCTTGGTCTCTGCAGCCACATTTTCCTCTACCCTGTTCCATGGACCTCCTCGCCGGATGAGAAAAAGCCCACGCAGATGTGAACACTGTCCCCCTGTGGCAAGGGGATGGGAGGGCACAGGGAAGGGGCCTACACTGCTTCCCTAATTCCCTAATGGAGAGAGTGTTAATCTGTTCAAGAGGCTCCACTTCCTGGAGGTCCCACTTTTAATACCACCATGGGGCATTAAATTTCAAAGCATGAATTTTAGAGGAAACTCACAGCACGGTATGGGGGAAAGGATGAACTGGGAAGGACATCATGGGGTTATAGCTTAACCCCCTGCGTTAGGGCTGAACCCTCAGAAATGCATGGTGACCAAGTGGAAGTCCAAAATGTGAGTCACGGAATCCATAAACAGCAGCATAGGTCACATACACTTAAGCCAGAGAATTGTCAGGTGAGCTGTGGTAGGTCCTTGCAATGGGGTATTATTGGGCAATGACATCAAGCACTGATCCACGCTGCTATAGGAGGAAACACATTGTGCCAAGGAAAAGGAGTCAGTCAGTAAAGACTGCCTGTGGCTGATGTCATTTATAGAAAGAGCTCCCAACAGGTGGATCTGTAGAGACAGAGAGCAGAGGAGTGGCTGCGGGGGGCTGGAGGCAGGAGGGCCGATAGGGAGTGACAGGTAATGGGAAGGGGTGCCTGTGATTCCTGCTGCTATTTGGTGTAATATGCAGGGAGAGGAAGGTGTATTGAAGGAAGGACAATGTTTTTATTTGTTCTCATTAGTTATTCATGACAGTAGAATGCACTTTGACACATCATACATAAATGGAGTATAACTTCACAGTCTTCTCATTGTACATGATGTAGAATCACAGTGGTCATGTAGTCTTATATGCACATAGGGTAATAATGTCCAATTCATTTTACTGTTCTTCCTATGCTCTCTTCTCCCTTCACTCCCCTCTGCCTAATCTTGAGTATTTCTATTCTTCCCTAGCCCTCCTCCCTCCTTATTGTAAGTTAGCATTCACAGATCAGACAAAACATTCAGATTTTGGTTTTGGGGGGGAAATTGGCTTACTTTGCTTAACATGATAATCTCCAGCTTCATTCATTTACCAGCAAATGTCAACATTTCATTATTTTTTAATGCTGAGTAATATTGTGTATGTGTACCACATTTTCTTTATCCATTCATCTGTTGAAGGGCATCTGGGTTGGCTCCATAGTTCAGCTATTGTGAGTTGAGCTGCTATAAACATTGATGTGGCTGTATCACTGTAATATGCTGACTTTAAGTCCTTTGGATACAAACTAAGGAGTGAGATAGCTGGGTCAAATTGTGTTTCCATTCCAAGTTTTCTGAGGAATCTCCATACTGCTTTCCATACGGTTGCATCAATTTGCAGTCCCACCAGCACTGTATGAATGCACCTCTTTCCCTACATCCTTGCCAACATTTATTGCTGTCTATTCTTGATAACTGCCATTCTGACTGAAATGAGATGAAATCTTAGTGTAGTGTTCATTTGTATTTCTCTAATCTCTAGAGATGTTAAACTTGTTTTCATATATTGTTGATTGATTGTATTTCTTCTTCTGTGAAGTGTTTGCTCAATTCCTTAGCCTATTTATTGATTGGTTTTGTTTTTGTTTTTGTTTTGTGTTAAGTCTTTTGAGTTCTTCATGTATCCTGTGTATATATATGAAGGTTGGCTGTGTATATATATTAGTGCTCTATCTGAGATGCATGTAGTAAAGATTTTCTTCCATTTTGTAGGCTCTCTCTTTATGTTATTGATTTTTTTCAGTTTTATTGATTTTATTTTTTTTAAATACATGACAGCAGAATGCATTACAATTCTTATTACATGTTATTGATTTTTTTTCTTTGCTGAGAAGCTTTTTAGTTTGAATCCTTTCCATTTACTGATTCTTGATTTTACTTCTTGTGCTTTAGAAGTCTTGTTAAGGAAGTCAGATCCTAATTCAATATGGTGAAGATTCAGGCAAGGAAGGACTCTTTTTTTTTACAGGAAACTGAAGCGGTAGTACATGACTATAATCTCAGCAGCTTAAGAGGCTCAGATAGGAGGATGAGAGTTAAAAGTAAGCCTCATCAATTTAGCAAGGCCCTAAGCAACTTTGGAAGACCCTGTATCAAAAAGTATAAATAAATAAATAAATAAATAAATAAATAAAAGAACAGGGATGTAGTTCAGTGGTTAAGTACCTCTGGGTTCAATCCTAGGTGCCCAAAACAAAAAGGGGCTAAGGGCAGGGCATCCTGATCTGGAGTGCTCTGTCTCTCTGGAGAGCTCTGTCTCCCTAGAGGCACACTGTACTGAAGTCAGGAAGTGACTTCTGGGCACCATCAGAAGCATCTGGTCTGTTAAGATCTCAGCCAGCCCTGGGTGCAGAGCATGTGCTCAGTGTGTGTGGAGCCCATGCATTCAACTCCAGTACCCCTCAAATGTTAGAAAGATCACCAAAGGCAGCTGGCCCCTGACTTGTGTTCTCCAGGAGTATGAAAGTGCAATATGTCCCCCACACAACAACTGGGTGCTCCTTTTCAGTCGGCATTCACATCCTGAGTGATACAGTAAGTACTTTGAGAGCTGGGAGAGGCTCAGTGGTAGAGTGCACTTAGCCTGCACCAGGGCCTTGGTTCCATCCCCAGCACAGAAACCGAAGACACTTAGTACTGCAGAGAGAGGTTGGCTGTGTTACTGACTGCCCTAATGCAGCCTGCCGTGGGTGTTCTCAGGCAGGCTGGGACAGGCTATGGTGGTCATTATGTTAGAAGTGTGACATCCATTTTGCACTCATGATAGATATTTGTGTATGTGGCTGGGGATCACACCCAGGGCTGCACCCAGGCTAGTCAAGCCTTCTATCACGAAGCTTCATCAGCGGCCCTTTTGTTGGTTTTATCTCTATTTATTTGCTTATATTTTGTGGTGCTGGATTGAAGCCAGGGGTGCTCAACCTATGAGCTACAATCCCAGCCCTTTTTATTTTTCAGTTTGAGCCAGGGCCCAGCTGTCCTTAGCCCACAAACTTTATTCTCTCCCTAGAAACCTCACACTCAACAGAGACCCTTAAAAGAAAGGCCATTTTGGGGCTCCTGGAAGTCTGATTGTTGGGGTTCCAGGTCCCTGGAGCCCATGGCTCTCACACAGGCGTGCCAGGCCTGGGTCACTGCCCTCCTGCAGACTGCTGTGGGCCCTTCTGTTTGTACAGCCTCTTTCTCCTGCAAAGGCTGAAGGCAATGTTGGGCTGTGCAGGGAGCTGAGCTCCTTAAGTGAGTTGGGTGGGCGTCTAGAACAACTCATTCTCCCCCACCAGTCCCATACTCAAACAGTGAATTGGGGGGGCCTCCCAGGCTTGATGTCCTCTGTATCCACCATCTGAGACCCCAGCTGTGCCCACTGCTGAGGGCCAGACTCAGTTCCTGAAGGCCCAACAGCAGGCCTGGAATATTCATAAATGCCCAGGTCTTCCAGCCTTGGGCTGTGGACACCTGAGAGCTCCTGGCACGTGCCCATCACTGCCTTTCCCTCCCAGACTCCATGAGCTTCTGGGCACTCTCCCAAGTCTCCCTCCTCTGTCCCAATTATCTCAATTTCCCAGTGTTGCCACATGCTGGGCATGTGTTGCCAGTGTTCCCAGTGTTGCCACATGCTGGGTCACCATTTACATTTGCAAATTTAATCTCCAAAGATCTGGCCATACTATGTCATGTTGAAACCAGAGGCAAACACATCTGTGTCCAACATGGTCTAGTGGACAGTCATCTCTTTTTCTGTTTATGATCATTTTTCTTTCTTTCTTTCTTTTTCTAGTACTGAGCATTGAACCCAGAGTGCTTAACCTCTGGGCAACATCCCAGCCCCTCTTTTTTTGCTGATGTTTTATTTTGAGACAGGGTCTTACTAAGTTGCTTAGAGCCTTGCTAAATTGCTGAGGCTGACTTTGAATTTATGATCCTCCTGCCTCTGCCTCTTGAGTTTCTGGGATTACGGGTGTGTGCCACCGCACCTAGGTTATATCCATCTATCTTGATAAAATATTTTTATGTCTCTTCAGTTACATTCCAAATCAGTAAAAGCAATACATATTTTCAATTGGAAAGAGGGTAAAGGCCATCATTTCCTTCTCATGTGGTCAGGAGGAACTATGGAGCCAGGATGACTGTATTTGAATACCTATCCCGAGTGATCCTGGGCAAGTCATTCAACCTCTTGGTGCCTTCAAGTTTTCATGGGCAAATAAAGTTAAAACCATCCCTCCTTCAGAGGGTTGTGGGAACTGAGTTACTCTACATAAATCAATAGCCCTAAATAAATGCTTGCTCAAATGGCTTGCTACTCGGGAGGCTGAAACACAAGGATCACTAGTTCAAGGCAGTCTGGGCAACTTAGTGAGACCCTGTCTCAAGCTAAAGTTTAAAAGGGCTGGGGATGTAGCTCAGTTGTAGAGAACCCCTGGGTTTAATCCCCAGAACTGAGGGGGGGTGGGGCGCGGGGGAAGGTAGGAGTTTTTATTAGTGGTAGAGTCTGGACTTAGCCTTGTGTTCAAGTTTTCTTTCTTTCTTTCTTTCTTTCTTTCTTTCTTTCTTTCTTTCTTTCTTTCTTTCTTTCTTTCTTTCTTTCTTTCTTTCTTTCTTTCTTTCTTTCTTTCTTTCTTTCTTTCTTTCTTTCTTTCTTTCTTTCTTGTTAAATAAAATAAAGTTCAGCTTAGCTTCCTGGGAAAGGCAGCAGGAGGGTCACAGTATCCATGGATGGCTTCTGCCTTGGTCAAGGCTGCTCCCTTCTCTCCTAACCAACTTCTGGTCCCCTCTCTCCAAGGCTCAGATGTCAGAATTTGTGCTGGTTCTGATTTCTGCTCCAAGCTACTGGCCTAGAACATGGCCCAAGTCCTAGATAGGTCCAGTGAAACTTTAGCCACTCTCTCCTCTGTGAGCTCTGTCTTAGGACAGGGCGCCCACACCTCAGCTGCCCTCCCAGGGTTGCTGAGTCCCTCTCTCTCCCTCCTAAGCCACCATGGGGCAGTAGGACTGCCCAGTGCCTAGCCCTGACTGCAGTCTCTGGTGCTCCAGCAGCCCAGTCCGGGTCTCCAGTCTGACCAGCTGTACTGAACCTTCACCAAGGGACAATGACCAAGGATCAAGTCCCAATCTCTTAAAGCCTTTCCTGGCCAGTGAAGCCTGAGGTTCCCTCTTGAGGGCCCAGTCTCTGCTGTCCTCCCATCTGTGCTCTTCTTCTCTTGGGACAGAGACAAACTTAAGGGTCCTGGAGGATTTGCTCATCACTAGAGAAAGTCTATGTAGGGCTCAGGCTGCAGAGACTGGTTTGTGGAGACCAGGGATCAGGACTGTGGGCAGAGCTGGGGGAGAGGATGGAAATGTGGAGTGGTAAGGGGTATTTCTAATGGAAGAAGAGGCAGGGTGGGGGTTACATGAGGCTGGGGCTGGGAGCAGGACAGTAAGCAGAGAGAAGGTGGGTGGGGTTCTTCCTCACAGTGCTTTGTGCCTGAACATCAAGGATGGTCCAGTGGTGGATTCTACAAGCAGCTTCTGTTTGGCAAGTATCCCCAGACAGTTACCACCCTCATCTATGACATGGCACCCTAGCAACTTCCTCCAAGATCTGTTGACGGTCCCAGGATATGATGAGGTGGCTTCAGAGTGCTCAGCATGTGCCTGGCATGGTAAGTGGCTGTTTAGGGCCCTGGCTCACTCCTGGTTGTGAGTCCCTTCTCAGGAGAGGGGATAGGTCGGGGGAGCAGAAGTGGTACACTCTTCCCTCAGATCTCACAGCCCGTGAATGTGAGAGGTGGCATCAGAACCTGGCCTCTTGTCCCAGACACACTTTTACCCAATTTCCATTGACCACCTGCCAAATCTCTTAAACAGACATGAAAGACCTTCCAAAGCTGGGCTGGGCGGGGATTCGCTTTTCGTTTCATGGGACTCCACTGCCCCCAAGTGGCAAATCCTTGAACATCATCCTTGTTTGCTCCCAAACTGTGAAGACCTCATTCTGGCGGAAAACCAAACCCTGCCCACCTTAGACAGCAATCTGTGAGCTGGGACAGGATTCTTGTCCTCTTGGGCCTCACCTGAATTCTTTAAAAAATGAGATAATGCCAGGTGAATTGAAATGTAAGATTAAATAACCAATTTATTTTTTTTTTCTGGTTCTGAGGATTGAACCTAGTAGAGTACTTAACCACTGACCCACATCCCCAGCCCTTTTTATTTATTTATTTATTTGTTTATTTATTTATTTATTTATTTATTTAATTTTGAGACAGGGTCTCTCTATAAGTTGCTTAGTGCCTTACTAAGTTGATAAGGATGGTCTTGAATTTGAGACCCTCCTACTTCACCCTCTGGAATCAGTGGAATGAGAGGCTTGCACTACCGCATCCAGCTCATCTATGTTTTCTGATTGAACTAATAATGGCCTATAAATGTTAGCTCTGGTTCTGTCAATCTCAGACCCTTTCTGCCTAAAGTGGGTGGCATTAATGTCCCCTTATCTTTGCCTTAATGAGTCAAAGGAAGCTGCAAATGCTAGGAAGGGTGCCCAGCACCAGGCCACAGACCTGGAGCCATGCTCTGCATACCATATGACCTAGAAGGTGTGAGGGTAGAAGAGCTGGCTTTGCTGAGATGAGAGCGGCCTGGCCCTGCATGCTCCCTGCTCAGACTCAAAATCCTCTAGAAGGAGCATCCCTCACCTTACAAGGGTCTGCTGCCATTAAAGCTGAAAGGACAGAGACAATTTCTCATGGTGGGGTCATGGATGTGGATGCTCCCCCAGACCCCTTTTCCATGGACAGGGGCAATTGCCTACCACATGTGAGGCTTCCAGGTGCCAACATGGACATATTCCTGCTCATTGACAGCCAGCTGGCACTCACGGGGCAGGTGCAAGGCTCAAAGTTGAGCTGGGCCAACCTCAGGCAGAGGACTGGGCCTGCTCTGGGATTTGTTCCCAGGTCTGGTGCTTCCCAGGCCTGGTCCTGTGTCACCAGAGCAGCCTGTTAACAGCATGGAACTGCTTCATGGTGCTGATCCCATCTCACAAAAAAGGAGGAGAGCAATCCCCTCCCTGCACACTCTTCTCTGAACACCCCCTCCCTTAATACCCTCCCTGCACACCCCCTCCCTGCACATTCTGCTCTGCACACCCCATTCTGCACACCCTCTCCCTGTACACTCCGCCCTGCACACCCCATCACTGCTGAGCATGTCTTCCACCACAAATGCAAGTGGAGGCATCTCAGGGTCTGCTGCCTCTGGTTCCCAGGAATGAGTCTGCTTGTCATCTTGAGGACAGAGGATGTACTGCAAGGTCAGGGTGGCAGGGGAATGTTGGGTAAATTTCCACAGTTCTAGTGTCCCTCATGGAGCAAGGCTTCTTGCCTTGGAAACTGACATAAATTTCCTGACAACACTGGTTTTGTTTTAGAGATAGGTGGATTTATTTTATAATTCTATCTTCTGCTAGATAGAGAACAAGAAAGTTTGTTGGATAGTGTTTCTATCATCTCTTGTGCCTGGCAATGTGTGTTTGTGGAAGCTTATGGGCTTGTCTTCTTGAGTTCTGACTTAGAGGGACTCAAACTTTGGCTGAGAGTCTCACCAGTTAATGGGATGATGGCCAGCATCTCATTGGGGTTTTTTTTCTTCCTGCCAAGGAGGAAAGCTTAAAATCTAAAATAATTAGTGAAGAACAAAAGACAAAGAGTCAGAAATATATTACAAAAGCAGAGCCCCTGATACATCCAGTCTAAACAAGAGCTGGAAATAGACAAAAGAAAAATGGCTCTGGTTTATTTAAGGGAATACATCAAAGGCAGGAATAAGGTTTCAAGGGTGGAATCTTGTTTTGTGATGTCTTGCAGTCAGCATGTTGATTGGCATTTTGGTAGGTCACACCCATTTCAGGTGCTATTTGGAACATGGCAGAGTTGGATATAATTCACACTGTCCCTAGCATTTGACCAAATAAAATGTCCACTGGTCATTCCCAGACACCAGATGTTTCTATTCACTAGGCTTTGATGCGCAGTGACCCACCCGCAACCCATGGATGGCTCATGAATACCAGTATGTCTGACTTTGTTAAAGTCAGGGGTGTTGTAACTTGCTTATGTTTCCTGCTATGTCAGCTGTAGTTTTTCTCAATGAGATTTAACATAGAAGTGTTTTTAAAGTAGATTGTGTTCTGACTTTCATATTATTACAGCTTGGCTCAGAATGAGGTTTGGACTTGGAAATGTGTGTTACTGTCTCCATTGTTATGGATGAGAAATGTCTGTGTCAGTGGTACTCTGGGGAGCACCATAGGCAGAACTGCTTGCCTAGTTTGTGACAGAAATTTGCAAGACAGGGCTGGGGTTTTGGCTCAGGGGTAGAACCACAGAATGTGTGGGGAAATCCTCAACATCACATTAAAAAATAAAATAAAGGTATTGTTTCCAACTACAATTAAAACAAAATATTAAGGAAAAAAGAAATTTGCAAGACATGTCAAAGTTCAGAATGATCTCTGTCTCTATATTTCTATACAGACACCAAAATAAAACTAAAGTTATTATTGATGGATGAAGTAAACATGAGGGTTTTGGGCCAAATAATTGGAACACTTACACTGAAAGTGTAAGTTTGCAGAAAGATTATGAATCATACATCTCCTATCAACCTACTGTTTTATTTATTTGTACAAGGGCAGTTTTCTGTGTAATAGAATCTACTGAAGACTCCCATATTTGTTTAGTGTTTGACAGATTCAAAGAGAATTAGCATACTATTATCTTATTTATCATCATATTTAAAGCAAAATAGGGATGTGATTTTATTTTTCAAGTTTTAGATTACTTTGTTTCAGTTGGATAAAATCAGGCCAAGGAGTATAGTTCCCTAATTTACTTTATTCCTTGTTTCTGACTTTTGTTGTAGAAATTTAACTTGTGTAACAATATATTTAGCATGCATAAAAAGAGAAAAATTAGTGCCATAGGTAAACAAAGTATGCATCAGACAGTATGTTAGGTATTCACAATGGTATTAGTATCAGTCACAAACAAAAAATGAAATCCTGTAATTTTCAGCAAAATAGATGGAACTGGATGATTTAATGCTAAAAGATGAAAGACAGACACAGAAGAAAATGTATCACAAGCTATTATCTATTATATATGGCAGGTAAAATAAAATCAATGTGAAAGCAGAATATTGACTCTGGCCAGGAAGGATTCTGGGCATCAAGAGTGGAAGAAGGGGGAATTGAATATTACCAGTACATGTGCATGCATTTATGAAAATATCACACCAAATTTCATTACTATGTATAGTGAATATGTCAGAATAAAATCCATCATCGCACATATTTATTGATTCTGCAGTAAGAATACCTAAAATTCTACTCTCTTTGGAATTTCTAGTATATGATGCAAGGATTATTAACTATTTTTCTCTAATAACCACTGTTCTCTATACATGCAAATGTTTTTGCCCAGATTACACACATAGAGTATGCAATAGATTTCTTTCTGTGTCTGGATCATTTCCCTTACCATGGAGTCTCCAGCTTCAGCCATTTATTTATTTTTTTAACAGCTTTGTGTAGTTTTGTTAACCATTCAAGTTCAGTAGCATCTGGTATGATTTGCACAGAACTGGGATTGAAAAGTAAACAGATATTCAGCATCTAACAGTTTGAAAGAAGCCACTACATACTCTTCATAAAGATGTTTTTACAGAGCCAATATAGTACCTGCCATTTACTCAGTACACCAAGTGCACTGAAGTAGAAAATATGCAAAAATAAAGACAGCTACACCAAAAAGACTAACACTTTAGAAACAGATTAAATCACTTTCAGTTTCTCCCCCTTTATCCCCTAAAACAACACCTTATAGTCTGGATCTACATAAGCAGTCCTACATCAGCTTCTAGAATATTTGTGAGTAGGGAAAAAATAAAATGACAATGGCCGGTACAATCTTAGGATATTCAGGAATGGAAGGAGAGAAAGTCAGTTCTTAGAACAAATTAGTCAGCTTCCGTCTCGTCAGCAGGGTCTTTGGATTCTTTGTTCTTCTGTCCCTCTTCAATGTGCCTACTTTTCTCTCACTAATGCTCCAGTATGGCAGCCATTTGTGCATCTCAGTTCTCTTTGCTAGTCAGTTTCTCTTCCTCCATTTTATTGAAGTTGTTTTTTTTTCTATGGCTTTCTGAAGCACTTCTTTCTCATGCTCTTGACCTCAGCTTCACAGGACTTAATCTTTCTTCTACACTTCTAATTTCTTTTGAATTTCCTACAAGGAAAGATGCTTATTTTTAGAGGGGAAAGGGGGAATCTAGGACAGATTATTTTGACAGAGAGCTTAGAATCGGCTCAAAAGCCTAGCCTGAGTCACATTTCCAGTTCTTTCATCTGAATATCAGAAGCAGCCATGGTGAAAAGAAGATAAGAGACTGGCAGTGTATTCTACACAATCCATAGGTAAGGAGAGCACTGCTGAGTCCAAGCCCCCTGGCCACACCCTTATCCATGTTATTTTAAATGGCAACATATTCTTTTCTTTCTGGGGTTTGAACCTAGGGTTGCTTAGCCACTTACATGTGTTGCAGTAATTCACTTGCAGGTCAGCATGGGAAAAGAAAGAAGAAGCAGAGCAAGCAAAGCAGCAGCAGGAAAAAAAAGTCCTTTATTGTGTACAAGCAATCTTTTTATAGTATTGTGAACAAAGAAGGCAGCCTTCCAACATCAATAAATCAGGTCTTTCAGCTAATTAAACATAGCAGACAGAAGTTTTACTTTCTAATCAGAAATGACCCGCTTCTCATGGCTAATCTATCCTCAGCCTGGAGTATGCTGAGCTTTGCTCTTTGTTAAGAACAGATAATAAAATTTTTCTTAGCGCCCTCCTAGCCCACTTGGCAGAACATCCTATTTGTAGGTAAGTCCTCCCAAGGACAGCAGATACCTCATTTTCAAGCATGTCTGCTGTTACCTATCTATACCTTGACAGAATATCCCATTTGCAGGCAGACTCCATCAAGGACAGTAATAGTAACGCAGTCACATCTGATTCTCTACATACATGTATCCCCAGTCATTTTTATTTTTACTTAGCACCTTTGCTAAACTGATGATGCTGACCTTGGACTTTTGCCCTCTTCCACCTCTAGCATCCTTAGAAGTGACTGGGACAACCCACAAAGCCTTTTTCAGTGTTTCACTGTAATTAACTACATGTATTAGATTTTGGCTATGCTCTTATCCACACTCATGGTGAGTGTGGAGAATGACTTAACTTCTAGTCTCTGCTTCAGATCAGTGAGTGGCCAAAACCAGGATTCCCTTGGACCCTGAAATCATTCTGCCATGTCCTAAGCCACTTTGGTCTGTTAGAGTCCAGTCCCTCCTTCAGCTGCCTGCATGGAGTGAGGCTGTAGATTTGGACCCACAGTTGCTGAACAGTGATGGGTCACAATTTGGCAGGTCAGGAGCCCTGCCTCTTCTCCTAGCACCTCTCACCAAGTGTCCCAGGAAGAGGCTTTCAGAGCAATCCTTAGCCTTCCTCCCAGGCTTTGTACATATAATCAGCCACCTGATTCCTCTTCTTTAGAATGGGCCCCAAAATCTATTCTCTGTAGCCCCAGGGAATAAGATAGAGAGTAAAATGGTCAGGCTGTCAGGATAATGGGCCCCCAATTTAAGTTGTTGTTGTTGTTGTTGTTTGTTTGTTTTGTTTTTGTTTCTTCTTGTTTCTTTTCCCCCTAATCAAAACAAAACAAACAAACAAAAAAAAAAAACACAAACAAAAAAAACACCACTCCATGAAGTCAGCCTATAGAAGCAGCCCAAACATTAACAGCCAAGCCTCTATCCCAGAGCAAGGGAAAAATGAAAGTAGGGGCAGACTCAAATGGAGGTTACAGGTAAGTTCAAACTAAAAGGGCACAACCAATAGCCTTGATGCTTTTCCAATACCTGTTTAACACAGAGTTCAACCAACAGCCCTGGTAATTTTACAATACGCATCTTTTAGCACAGATTCTGATCACTTTCCCTACCCAGAAGGGACATAAGCCCCTAGATTAGTACATGTAAGTGGAAACCTACTGCCAGATTCCCTTCAGCCTTGCAAGACTTCTCTTTTTCTTTTCACTGAATAAATTCTACTCCTTTCACTCTTGCCTTCCATTATTATCCAAGGATCTCCTTCATATTCGTGAGAAAAGAAGAACCCAGAAAGAAATTGGCAGTCAGCTGCTAGGGCCCACAATTAAGAGCTGGAATGTGCCACTCGACTTAAAGGAATCCCCATATCTATCACAACCCTGTTGTCAAATTGGTCTAGAAAGAAACACAGACGAATGAGTCCATCACGCAGCCTCTCTGGACAAGGACGCCTCCTTCACTGACTACACAGAGGCCCAACCCATCCCTGCCACAGGTACCTTCACAGCCTCATTGATCACTTGGACTTTGCGCAATGGGCAGAACTTTGGAATCAGATTTCTGAAGAAGGCCAGTGGTTCAGTGGTGCTCCAGGGCTCACAGGAAGCTGCGGGGTCAGGGGGCGTGTCAGAGAAGCGCAGGTGGGGAAAAAGAAAAGCCAAACTGGAGGCGGCTGAGTGATCATCCTACGCTTTCCCATATGCACCCGGGAAGGAATATCTCCAAACTGCACAAACCGCTGTTCCCAGCGCCCCTCACCCCGGGAAGGTCCAGGCTGTCTCTCTCAGGCTCCACTGGGGCTGGGAACATGGAGTCTCAGCCCACTCCACCACACAGGAGTGCACGTGCAGCAGCTCTGGGGTCAGTGACAAGGCTCAACCCAGCACAGCCTCCTAAGGGCAAGAAGTCAAGGAGAGCAGGGTGGTCCGGCGTGTTCCTGACCTTCTCCAATCTGCGCAGGAGGAGCTCTTAGCGCGCTCGGATACGTGAGTGCAGCGAGCTATCGCCTAGCAGTCCACGCGAGCCCAGCACCAACGCGCGGTCCGCGGTGGACGCGGATGCGCGCAGCCTCTCCCATGAGACGCCGTCAATAGGCGCCATCATCAACTGCTAGGTATTGCGCGGTCCAAGGTCCCCAGATAAAGTCGCTCACGTTGCTCCAAGGCCGTGCGCGCACGCCTCTACGTCACGGCGCGGGGCCTCGGGTTGGCTACACAGCTGGGGGCTGCGCGTCTGAACAGACCGAGGTATATGGCAGCGCGGGTGTGCGGGCTTGGTCCATTTTCACAGCAGCAGCTGGACGGCATCCCCAGGGGTGAGGGTGCAGGCGTCAAATACCAGCAGCATTCGGGGTAAAACCCAGCTCAGTGACTATCTGTGGAAGCCCAGGAACTTGCGTACCGGGACGCCCAGCCGCGGAGACCGTGTTAACACGCGGAGACTGAACAGCGCACTTCTGAATGTTGAAGGGCTGATCGAAGAAAACTGGGAAGCAGCTTTAAAAGCTCTCAGAATGTAGGAAATGCTGGAATACGCCTGTAATCCCAGCAGCTCCGGAGGCTGGGCTGGAGGGTCGCAGGGGCAAATACATCCTCCGCAATTCAGCGAGGTCCTGTATCAAAATAAAATATATTTTTTTAAAGGGCAAGGAATGTGGTTCAGTTTAAGCACAGCTGGGTTCAAACCCTAATACCACAGGGGAAAAAAAGTCTTAGATTTTAATGAGAGTAGTGTTTCGATGTAGCCCCCCAAAAAACCCCAATCAAAATCATTAGCTTCTTTCCTTGTCAGCAAGATTTTTACAAAAAAATATCATCAGTGGCTGGGGTTGAAGTTTCTGGGAAGAACGCTTCTCTGGCAT
Source organism: Marmota marmota marmota (assembly GCF_001458135.2). NCBI lineage: Eukaryota > Metazoa > Chordata > Mammalia > Rodentia > Sciuridae > Marmota > Marmota marmota. Next base: position 2,483,934 of record NW_026000172.1, read on the forward strand.
GTGTGAGGCACTGGGTTCAACTCTTAGCACCACATATAAATAAATAACTAAAGGTGCATCAACAATTAAAATAATAATAATAAAGTCAGCAGGATTTCTGCAGAAAGCTCCTCGTGGTTTCAGGTTTCCTCTTGTGAAAGTTAGGTCTGCAATCAAGCTTGTTGCTATGCAAATGTTATTTCTGTTTTCTTACTAAAAACTTGTGAAACTTCTGTCCTACCTAAGAATATGAAACAAAAAGTAACTGCTATGTTAATCACCATGTAGTGTAACCACCCACTAGGTATAAAACTCAAAGTTTTATCTCCAGGCTGGAGGTCCAGAGATTTTTCAGCTTTAGCCCCTCTGGACCTGTGTAGGTTAAATAAACCTGCTTCCTAAAAATTCCTCAGGTGTATGGCATCATCTGTCTTACATCAATAAACCTTACCAGCACCTCTAGGACACCTCTAGGATACCAATTCTAAGATGACAGTTTATAGCTTTGAAAATCAGAAAGATCCCAAATCAAAACCTCAAGGCCTTTGTAAAATAAGAACAAACCAATTCCAAAACCAGTAGAAGGAGATAATTAAAATCAGAACCAAAGTCTATAAAATAGACAATAAAATAATACAAAGGATCATTTAAAGCATCAATGAAATTAAGAGTCGGTTCTTCTTGGGAAGCCAAGCAGGAGAATCACCATTTCAAAGTCATCCTCAGCAACTTAGAGAGGCCCTAACAAACTGAGCAAGACCCTATCTAAAAATAAAATGCATAAAGGACTGGGCATGTAGCTTAATGGTTAAGGGACCCTGGGTTCTGAAGGGTTATGGAAAATAATATTCCTACAAGATAGCCACCCCCACCCCAGGAAAAATGGAAGAACAGTGTGGCTCAGGAGGAGGGGGAAAAAACTAGCCAAATATTAAACCTCTCCCAGTACATCCTTTCCCAGTAACAATTGCCTGGAAAGAAAAAGCAAACTTTCATCCCTTTCAGGGTACAGCCCCAGCATCTTCACCAAAAGCCAACATTCACTTCTTCCCAACCACAATGGGCTCTGAAGCAGGGAAGCAGATACTGAAAAGCTGAGCCCTGGACTTTTACCTTTTCCCATTGCAAATGGGTCCTGGAAGGAGAAAAGCAAATAGTGAAATCTAGGTAAAAATGGGTCCCAGAATAAGAAAGATAAACAGTGAACACTTAGTTCTGAGCTTTCCCCAGGGACAATGAGTTTCAAAGTTTTTACAACTGCTTTCTTGAGTTGAAATTTTAACCTGCACAACTAGGTTCCTGACTGTCTGAACAGAACAGTGTTCTGTTATAATCTCCAATGATATTAATTCACCCTCATTGTAAACTATAAATCCCAGACTTCTGTACCCTGTAAGCCATTTCCATACCTAGAAAATAAATCCTTTCTTGCCTGATTGATTGACTCCACTGCAGGCAGGGGAAAAAAAAAAAACAAAAAACTTGCTGATCTTTTTGAAGTCTGCTTCCATCCCAGTTACTTGTATTTTCATTATGGTGCCAAATTATTTTTGCTTACAAGTTTAATTCCTGGCACCAAAAACATATACAGTTTGTTCTTTGAAAAGATAAAGAAAATAGATAAATTTGTAGCCAAACTAACAAAAACAAAACACTCAAATTAAAAAAATTAGAATTGAAAAAGAAAAAAATCACCACAGACATCATAAAAATCCAGGGGATCATTAGAACCTATTTTGAAAACTGATATTCTAAGGTTGGGGTTGTAGTTTAATGGTACAGTGCTTTCCTAGTGTGTGTGAAGCACTAGGATCTATCCTCATAACTATATAAAAATATAAATAAATAAAGGTATTGTGTCAATTTACAACTAAAAATATTTTGAAAAAACAAAACTTATACTCTAATATTTTAGAACACCTAGAGGAAATGGATACATCTCTAGACATACATAACTTGCTGAAATTTAATCAAGAAGTTTTAGGAAAACTAAACAAAACAATAAGAAGCAATGAAATATAAGCAGTAATAAAAACTGTTCCACCAAGAAAAACCAAGGTCCAAATAGATTCTCAACTGAATTCCACACCAGACCATCAAAGAAGATATCATGCCAACACTCCTCAAATAATTCCATGAAATAGAAAGGGGTAAAATTCATCAAATTAATTCTATAAAACTAGTATCATCCTGATACCAAAACCAGTTAAAGATACATCAAGGAAAGAAAACTATAGACCAGTATCCCTGATGAAATTAGATGCAAAAACCTTAATAAAATATTGAGAAGTCATAATCAACTGATTTTGGAACTCATTTGTTTTTGTTTGTAAGGGCCTTGAGGTGCATCATTTATATAGGATCTATCTGATTTTCTCAGGTAGGCACTCAAAACTATAAACTGTCTTCTTAGAAAAGCCTTCATATTTCTCCGTGGTTTCTGGTATGTTTTATCACTATTTTTGTTTGAGTCTAAGAATTTTAAAAGTTTCTTCCTAGTTTTCTTCTATTATCTATTCATCATTCAAAAGTGTATTGTTCAATCATATTCAATATTAAGAAGATTGTACATCGTGACCAACTTGGTTTCATACCAGGGATGCAAAGATAGTTTAACATATGCAAGTCAATAAAGGTAATTTACCACATAAAGAGAATTAAGGACACAAAGCATATAGTTATGTCAATAGATGAAGAAACAGCGTTTGACAAAGTCCAGCACCTGTTCATGTTTAAAACACTAGAGAAACTAGGGGAAGAAGAAACTGACGTCAGCATCATACAGGCTATCTGTGAAAAACCCAAGGCCATCATCATAGTGAATAAGGAAAAATACAAAGCATTTCCTTTAAAGTCTGGAACCAGACAAGGATGTCCATTCTCACCACTCCTGTTTAATATAGCATTACAACTTCTAACCAGTGTGTGTTAGAGAAGGAAATAAAAGGATAAAAATGGGAAAGGAAAAATAAAATCATCACTGTTGATGACATGATTGCATACATAGAAGTTTCAAAAACTCCACAAGAACACTGCTGGAGCTAACAAATTCAGCAAATTCACAGGTTACAAAATCGACATGAAAACTCAATGGTTTTCCAGAAGGGGCACAGGGTTTCAAGAATCAGTATCTTGAGGATGAATGTGACCTCTGGAAGTAGACAGATGGCACTCAGTTTCCATCTCCACCAGTGACCATCATGGTGACCTAAATGAACTAACTCACTCCTGTGTTGCTTCATGCATTATGGTTATGAATTCATTTTTCTCTTAAAACACCCTTGTCTTTTTTTTTAACCTTTCTTTATATGTAATTCCTATGTACTACTGGCTTCTATCAGTATCTTATTCAAATTTATCCGTGTGTGTGTGTGTGTGTGTGTGTGTGTGTCTGTGTGTTATACATTGCTTTCATTCTTTGTGATGTTTTCTCCATAGCTCATATTTGGAGATAATCCCCTGCAAACATATTTAGATTAATTCCTTGCACTTAAGCCTCAGAGTGTGTTCCATCAATACATAGGTGTTACCTTCCTGCAATCCCCTCCCAGTTGGAGACTACTACAAACCCTCTGAGCTGAAGCTAGCTACATTGGCCTTCACAGTTCTTTGTGAAGACATGTTCCCAGGTGATGTTTTCACTTGGAGATTTAGCAAATTCTTTGATCGATGCTCTATATTTTAAAAATAAAATATTTTTATTTGTAAAAAATACTGTCTTACTCTATGACATCATATTCTTTCCTATTTGATGTTTCAAGTTGTTCATTTTTAGCATTGTTGTGATACAGATGAGGCTTCTCTTTACAATTTCCATAGTGTGCTTTTTATCACCATGCCTGTGGGTGCATGATACCTGTTTTAAAATTTTTCTTGTCATAGGAAATATAATATATTGTTGTTTCTTAGTTTTCTTAATTCAGTGCTTAGTCGCTTCCCAAAAATTTTCCAAGAACTTCCCAGAAGCTCCAGAGGCATTCACTCAAGGAATTATTCCCACTGGAGAAGAGCACTGGGGTGTTGATCTAGTGCTGATGTTCTGAGTGTCACTATCCAACACTTAACATTATAAGAAAAGGATGGATCATATGGTTTAGTGGAGGCATTTTGATTTTGGAATCAGGCAAAGTGGACCCCAAATCTCAGCCCGACTCCTTAATAATTGTGGGACTTTAGACACGTTCCTTTATGTTAAACAGTTATATGAACCACACTTATAAGAAAATGCAGAATGATACTGAGGGTCAAATTATAGGCAATTCTTCAGTCTTATCTGTATCCACAAACTTGATGATGTGCTTCTACTCCTACTCTTGTCAAAACTCAGAATCTCTTTCCCAAACCTTGAATCTGAGCTTTTCTTATTTTCTATGGCCTATCGAGAGCTGTGATCATGAAAGTGTATTAATTGGATAGATAAGATCAAAATTCCTTGAATGATTTTGCTTTTGCTTTCATAACCCTGTCATCTCCATGAGATGAAGCCCACATTAGCATTTTGGAGGATGAAATATCATGAGGAGGAGGACCAAGGTGCTCCAGTTGACAGCCAGCCTACCCTCTGAAGTCCAGCAATCTTATAAAAAATCAGCTAATTATATGCAGCATTCAGACCCCAGCTGAGTCCAGCCTAGATGAATGACCAGCCCAAATCATGAGCTAATACACTTTAAAGTATTTATATCCAGTGATTTATAACTAATATATTCACTATCTTAATGCCAAGATTAAATCACATGTGACTTAATGTTATTCGGCAAATAAGAGGTGCCATACATGTGCTGATTTTCTTTTCTCCTACCTTAAAAGTTAGATCTCTCATTAGATGGTGTTGAATTATACAGAAATATATGCAGGCATATATTGGTGCTAAACTCTCATAGTGCCCATCCCACAGAAGGAAACAGATTTCACAGCCTGGCCATTAGGTCAAATTTCAAAATCATATGTTCCTTTATCTTCTTTAATTAGAGCTTAACTGAAGAGATCTAAATACATGTGACCCCCCACCTCCCTGGACTCCCACCTTCCTTTGTTTGCTGTGTGATATATGAAAGGAAAATGGCTTTGTGCCCAGCATCAAATGAGAAATAGTGGGAGAAATAGTGGCCTACTTTGAATACTTGTTGGTAGGAGCTCCTTGCTCTTTCTGAAGGTAGTCTTTCCTTGGCTTTGGACCAAGGAGAAATATTACTAAGAAGTTTTATTCTTTTCCTGTGGTGCTGAAGTCAGGGGAGCCATAGCTCTGCAAGCTGGAGTGTGACCACTGTGAATTGAGATGTGTTGAAATAAAAAAGAGTGAGTTTTCAAGATACAGCTCCAAAAATATAAATACTTCATTAATAATTTTATTTGATAATATTCTGCATATATTGCTTAGGGCCTCTCTTAGTTGCTGAGGCCATTTGAACCTGCCATCCTCCTGCCTCAGCCTCTCAAGCCGCTGAGATTACACTTGTGACTCACATTTTGTTTGAGTCCGACATTGCTGCTTTAGGGTATTGTTTCCCAGTTCAGAGATCAAGATACTTCCTGATAAGACCAGAGAGCAGAAAAGTATTTAAAAAATTAAAGTAATTGCTAATCTTTTATATTCATGAATAATATATAAACATATAATTAAGGTTGATATGAGACAGGGTTCAATGCACATATCTTCCTGGATAGTATAGATTCCGCTACTCAGAGGAAGTCATGTCTTAAAACATCTGCAGTTTGAATTTCTGGGTTCAATATATAGAACCTCAAAAGAAAAAGAAAATAGTCAGCCATGGTGGGGCACAACAGAAATCCAAGTTAGAGGCCTTTCCAAGTTAGAGGCCACCTTGTGAAACAGAAAAAACCTCGTCTCAAAATTCAAAAAAAAAAAAAAAAGAGAGAGAGAATAAAAGGATTGGGGATGTAAATGAGGGATAGAGAGTCCCTGGGTTATATCGCTAATACTGGAGAAAAACCAACCAACCCACGAACAACAACAACAAAAAAAACAGGAGCCGAGAACCTGTCGTTCTGTTCTCATTCATCCTTGGTTGGGTGCAATCTACTGTCACTCAGAGCGTTGGCTCGCTGGGCTCTGTTCGAGGGGGCGGGCCCTGAAGTCCTGTCCAATCAGGGGCACGTGGGTGAGATCTGTCCAATCCAGCGCAGAGCCCGTGACGAGGGGGCGGATTTCTGCCATCTAGCGCCGCTGTTCTCCGGAGCCCGTCATTCTTCCGGTCCACCTGCAGCTTCGTTGTCCTGTGTCCTGCCGTCCGCGTCGCTCTACCACGGAGGCGCTCGGGACCCACAGGAGAGCGCTGCGCTCCCGAATGCCGGGAAATGGTGAGTGAGCGGGGGAGTCTGGAGCCCGGGCGCTGCGTGGAACTGGCAGGACTGGCGCGGCAGGAACCTGAAACGGTGGGTGGGACGCCCGGTCCTCTTCAGTCTGCAGCCCCGAGTCCTCCTTGGGGCAGCGCGGCCCTCAGCCGTCCTGGCCGTCCTAGCGGAGAGCAGGTCCGCCACGGCGGGGACCCAGCCCCCTCTCGGATCACTGCGTGGTCGCCTCGGCCCTGACTGAAGCCCTGTCTGGGCAGCAGCCTGCCAGCAGCCCGACCTCGACCCAGCTGTGCGGTGAGACCAGGGACCATCCTCAGGAAGGGTCCACCTCTGTGCATGGTGTTCCTGCGTGAGAATAGCTGGGGTCTGCGGGGACCCCAGCTCCCCCACTTCCTGGGCCTCCCGAATGTGCGGGAAGCGGCACGTCCAACCCAGAGCAGCCTGTCCTGCAGCCTGGCTCTTTATAAATGCCTAAGTTATAGATAAACTCCTAGATTTCCAGCTCCCTGTTCTTATTGCAATGCTGAATTCTCCTCTCCAGGTTGTGAACTATTTGTTTCCCATGCTACATTTCAAATGGACATATTTTTCTCCAAGTATTGAATGGCACTTTTTAAAGATTTTGTGTTCTGTTTTGAGGGTTTGTTTTGTTTTGTTTGTTTGGTTTTTTTTTTATGAGAGGAGAGCGGAAAATTGCTTGAGCATTTGGGGGAAAAAAATATGTGTGCTTTTCCCTTTCTCTTTCCTAAGCACAAAAACTTACCACTATTTTTTTTTTTTTTTGAGTTGAGATTCTCCTCTGTAGACTTAATTGTGTGAAGTGTCCACACTTCATCCTCCCATCTTTTCTTGGCCCTCGGTTTGATAACTGCCTGACACAAAGTGCTGCAACCCCATGTCTAAATCCTCCTGGAGTGTCTAGTGTACACATTCCCTGGGTCGTGTGCTCCTTGAGAATAGCTGGAATTGTGAGGGTGGAGCTTCTCAGAAAATAACTGAATGTCCTGCCCTGATCTTTCTTTCATCTAAAAGGCATGTCAATTGTTTCTTTTATTAGCTACTGTGAATAGCACTTCAATGAAAATGAGAGTACAGTCATTTCTTTGACATACTGGTTCCAATCCCTTTAGATATGTACCCAGAATTATTGTTACTGGATTATATGGTAGCTCTATTTTTAGTTTTTTGAAGAATATTTATGCTATTTTAAAAACTGTACAAGATTTATATTCTAACCAACATTCTATAAGGGTTTTCTTTTCCTCATATGTCTGTACTCTGAAGCACTTGTTATCTTGCAACTTTTTGATAATAACCATTTTAACAACACTGTTCAGGCTGCAGGAGGTCTGCTATTGATTGGTGCATTAAGTCCCTAATGTAATTTAGAATACAGTCTGTCAAGTTGCCACTAGAAGAGTGTGCTGTGACTTTTTCTGAGATCTGTGGATTTTAACCCCTTTTCTTCACTACTGGTGGGGATTGTGGCCCTAAGGAGTACTTGCATAACAAAGTAAAACCACTTGTTTATGATCTATGGAGATTTACACATGCTCAGTTACCTTTGCTCACAGAAGATTAGGATGAAAACCCAGGAAGAAAAGGTGTTGAAGTTGAGGCTCTCAGTGCCTGGACAGACTCCTTCTAGGAAGAATTGGAGTTATTACTAGAGTGAACTGTGGGAGAGAGCTCAGGAAGTGCCAAATTCCCACTCAGGCTGCTAGTGGGAGCCTATATTTTCCTTTTTATCTTTATAATTCTGGCTAGACAGCAGTTGGCAGAGTGTGCTGGCAGATGGAGAGTCACTCTATGGATAAACTGAAACCTTCAAGATTTAACTAATTGTCATCCCTGGTCCCAGACCACTCATGAAAGTGGTCTTGATACTTGTGTATATGTATGTGATCCCTTCCTCTCTCAGCACTAGGTAAATAAGATGCAAACCAGAGAAAACTTTAGAGTTCAGATATATATGGTCCCAATCTTCCTCTCCTAAGTGTCTCAACTCATTTGTGACCTGACTTTGTCTAAGGTCTTGAAATGTGTAGATATTTATGGAAACAGTGTATCCATAGAGAAAGGGAGAGGCAGGAGTCTTCTATTCTGCTGAATTTCCAACATTATCCTCCATTAACATCTTCCTTTTATTGTGGTGCTGGGGTTTAAACCCAGACCTTGCATATTCTGCATGCACACTCTACCAGTGAGCTGTGTGCCCCCAAGCCCAGCACCTACTTTTAGATTGGATTGATCATACATTCAAATCTGATGTAATTCTTGATAAGTTTTGGATTGGTATTGGCCTTTCTATTGCTCTTGACAATAGAAAATTTACATACATGTGGATTCAGCTATGGGTTTTGTTTTCATTATGAATCCTTAGTCACTATTAATGCACAATTAGAGTTTCATAATATATATTAGTGTCAAGTAATGACAACTACTTGTTTTGCTCTTAGAAATCAGAGGGGGTTTTGGCTAATTTTGTATGTATTTTACAGATGAATTGTAGGGTGTTTTGTCCTTTCTTTCACTAAAAGGAAAGCACGCTGAAATTTTGATGGATAATGTTGGAAATTAACTGTGAGGAAAATGATAATCTGTAGAAGGATGAGTTTTATCATCTACACATTGTGTGTGTGATTGAGTCTTTTATTTGCTTTTGTAAATTTTAATTTTCTGGTAAATTATAAATATTTCCTTTGAAAGCATGCATACACATGAAGTATCACGTGGATGAGACAGCTCTCTAATACTTATCTGATGTTTTTTGTGGTTAAACTGAATGTAATGTGACCAAAAATGTGGCTGGGTCCTAGAAATCATTTTTCCCCACTTTATTATTTATTCCTAAGACGCAAACCAGAGAAAACTTTCCCCTCCCTCTAGATTTCAATTGTTTTGACCAGAATTGCTGGATCCTCACATGTTTTTTATAGTTCACACATGCACTGTGCTGATGGTGTATCATGTATCTTCATAGCCAGTTTCTGTAAGCACAAATTACATTTTCTCTTTAGTTCATAATCCATTTATTCCATGTTTTTTTATTATTGTTTAATTTTATCTAGCTGATGTGACTTTTTTTTTACATTGCTCTAAGATTCCTTAAGATTTTTGGAGCCTTTTTATGAGTATTAACTATTGAGATATCTCCTTTATAAATCACTCAAGCCTGCTTTTTTTTTTTTTTTTTTTTTTTTTGGTGTCCTGTCTTTTTCTTTCACATTAAAAATGTTTGGTTATATGTGAGGGAATTATTTTCATCCACTATGTCACTTCTCTTTTTACCTTTTAATGGTAGCATTTGATGAATAAAATTTTTATTTTAATGTTGCCCAATTTTATTATTTTTTAACATGTTGTTTTGTATAACTTTGAAAATAACTCCCTTGTTTTGGTTCTTAGGATTAGAACCAAAGGAGTGCTACCACTGAGCTACATTTCAGCCCTATTTGAAATTTATATATTTAGATGCATATAATTTTTATAGCTTTATTGTAGTATAATTGACATATAATAAGACAGGGTCTCACTAAGTTGCCCAGGCTGCCATAGAAATTTCTATCTTCCTGTCCTAGCTTTCCAGGAAAGCTGGTATTATAGATGTGTACCACCGTGTCCACCCTGTAACTCTCTTTGTTATAATAATTTTTGAATGTTTTGATTTGCTTTTGTATTTAAGTGTCAGAGGACAATGATTTATCATGTGATATGAGGAAAGGCCACAATTGCATTTATTATCAGTCGCACAGATACCCCATTTTCCCAGCAGCTTTCTTTGGAAACGATGCCATTTTTCTACTTTCCTGCAGTGCAAACTCTTGTAACTTATCATTGTCTAAATTGCAAGTGTCTCTTTAAAGGTTCTGTCTTTAGATCAATAGGTCTGTTTATTCATCTTATTATGAGGTGTACATTAACTGCTGTAACGTTATAGCATTCAGCCATGTGTGGCATAATGACCTTTTGGTTGGTGATAGACCGCATGTACAGTGACAGTTATCACATATAGCCTAGGTATGTATAGTGTACCATGTAGGTATCAGTGCTCTGTGTGATGAATGCAAAATAAAAAATTACTTTACAGTGATTTACAGCATTATCATCTACACATGGTATGTTTGCTTCCATAAATTTAAATTTTGTGATAATTTTACATATTTCATTTTTTAGTTGTAGATGAACATAGTACCTTTACTTTTATTTTATTTTTATGTGGCACTGAAGATCAAACTCAGTGCCTCACACATGCTAGGTAAGCACTCTATCACTAAGCCACAACCCCAGTCTATATATTTCCTTTTAAAGCATGCATACACATGAATTACAAGGACTCATAGTGTTTCCCAGAAAGTATATCAACATTAAATGAGGCAGCCTTGAAAAAATATATAAATATATATCAGATATATATGTATAATTGATACATAATTGTTTTTCTAAAGTTTAACCTGAGTTCTTTAAATTTTATTTGTCTTTTAAAAGCATGAAAATTTGGGGCTGGGGCTGGGGCTGTAGCTCAGTGGTAGAGCACGTGCCTGGCATGTGTGAGGCAATGGATTCAATTCTCAGCACCACATAAAAATAAATCAATAAATAAATAGAAGATAGATAGATAAATAAAAGTATTGTGTCTATCTACAACTAAAAATATATTTTAAAAAAATAAAATAGTAAAATAAAAGCATGAAAATTTGACGTTGCTGACACTCTGTGCATATGTTCACTTTCAATATGTTTAAATTTTGCTCTTTTGCCTAAGGCTGTCTTTCTATACTCTCCTTTTCATAAAATTTGCCTTCTCCAAATTATTGAGACTGATTATTAGCTAATGAATTCTTAGGCTCTTTATTAGTTTAATTCTTAGGCTCTTTATTAGTTTAACTATTGAAGAATGTGTGTTTCCTTTCTTACCTCAGCTTTAGATGTATACAATTTTTTAGCTTTCTTATAATTGACATATAATAACCTGTAAATATTTCAGGTATATACTTTTATCTTTTGCATTTACATACTTTCATGAAACCATCACCACGTTCATCATAATTAATGTGTCCATAACCCTAAATTGTTCCCTGGTCCTCTTTAAAAATCCTTCCTTTCTGCTCTTCACCACTTTTTAAAACTAATTTTGATCTTATTGGGCAAAGTAAAAATAGGATTAGTTTTAAAATTATATAGATCAATGAATTATCGCAAAGGGGACACGTCACCTTGTAGCTCGGGTCTCCATTAAGAATCAGAACGTTGGACTGGGGATATGGCTCAAGCGGTAACGCGCTCGCCTGGCATGCGCGGGGGCGCTGGGTTCGATCCTCAGCACCACATCAAAATAAAATAAAGATGTTGTGCCCACCGAAAACTGAAAAATATTCATATTAATATTGTCTCTCTCTCTCAGCACCACATAAAAATAAAATAAAGATGTTGTGCCCACCGAAAACTGAAAAATATTCATATTAATATTCTCTCTCTCTCTCAAAAAAAAAAAAAAAAGAATCAGAAAGTTGCTGTACACGGTGGCACATGCCTGTAATCCCAGTGAGTTGGGAGTATGAGTAGGAATTCAAAGCTAGCCTCCCAGCTTAGTGAGGCCCTAAGCAACTTAGTGAGACCCTATTTGAAAAAATAAAAAGGGGAGGGGATGTAACTCAGTGGTTAAGCACACACACAAACACACACATAAGGAACCAGAACATTAATGAACATAGATAACCCCCCTTTGTGCCCTCCTTGTCTCCCTGTCCACTCTGTTGTCCATACTTGTGCATTACTTGTAACTACAGAAACTACCTTTCTGTTCTAATGTATACCGCTAAGGTGTTCTTTACAGCAAACAAAAAACAGAAGTGTAAATTTTCTTTCTTTAATTATAAGACAAGTAGCCTAGTGGGTGCAGCTGTGGGTCCATCATCACTTACCTGCTGTATTAGGACTCACATATACACATGTCATTTTATTTTCACAGATTTGTAAAGTAAGAGTACTTATTTTTAATTTAGAAATGAGCAAAATTATATTCCAGGAGCTCAGGGTTCTGCTCACAATTGATAATTACTTGTCAAGAAGCATGTGGAGGGGCTGGGATTGTGGCTCAGCGGCAGAGCACTTGCCTAGCACGCACCAGACCCGGGTTCGATCCTCAGCACCACATAAAAATAAAGCATTGTGTTGTGTCCATCTACACCTAAAAAAATAAATATTAAAAAAAAAAGAAGCCTGTGGACTCAATGGACAGCAATGACCTCAGGTTCATCCTCTGGGGATTTTCTTCAACGTCATCATTTCCTAAGTGTTGCATGAGGAAATGCAATAAAAATACCTAAGATGTGTTGAGGGAAAAATAGCTTCAGCAGCAATACAATTTAAAAACAAAATATGAGATATAACAGAGAACTCCCTAGAGAACTCCCTTCTGTGACCTCCAAAATAAGGTTGGCTTCAGAACGAAATTCATTCTCACATAGATCAAATGCAAATTTATCGTAAATATTAGAGTTATTTGTAGGTTTGCAAGATTTGTCAGCCATAGAACTTACGAGATATATTTGGAAACAAACATGAAATACTCAGATTGGGAGGTTTCTCAAGGGAAAATGTCATATTGCCCATCCCAGCACATTCCAGAGGAGAAATGGAAGGCATCAAGGACTGGGCTGGCCATTAAAATAGATTAGTCTTCTAAGAAAATATTTTAAAATTTACAGGCAGAGTAAATTCAGTTGATCTTCATGGATTTACTTATTAGTTGAAGAAAATATGATGTAAAATAATACATCAGAGACCACAACATTTTGTGAGTATAAGTTTTTTTTTTTTAATTTCAATTTTTCAGCGAATTTAGATGTGTACTTGGATTTCATACGAAATGTATTTTTTACCATTGGCTGAATTCCAAAAATACCTGAGAGCCTCACATTACTCTTACTTCTCTTAGCTACAAAAGGTCTTCACCACATTGCCTCTTGTTTATAATTTGGTTGTCACCCACATCTCCTGTGAGGAGGTTAAAGTATTGGCCTCAGTGAGTCTCAGCTTTCTGTGCCTGTGTGTGTGTTTGACATTCTCTTTTGTCTTGCACTGCATGTAGACTGTTTCATGGCCTCAGGCCTGGAATAAAGATCTTTGCATTAATATACTTGATGCAATATTTAAATCAAATTGCTAGGGGTGGTATACTAGGAATAAAGTGGACAATGTAAAGATGGACTGAGGAAGCTCAGGTTCCTGATAGTGCAGTGGCAACAAGGGCAGAGTCACATGTCTAAGAAGTGTTCCTTCCCACATAGGAAGAGCTTTCTAGTCCCTGCATTCCAGAACTCTCTTAATGCCTCTCCTCTGACAAACTAAACCCTTCACCTTTCTCCCTGATCACATATGGTTGCATGTCTGCCTTAGCTCAGGGCCAAGTTAGTTTTCTGCCTTCTGATATCTGTCTTCTGTTGCATTCAGGAAAAAAGAATATTTATTTGCGGTTTATTCACTTTTTTCTTGTTCAGTGTGTCAGAGCAAACCTTTTTTTGTTGGCTTTCTGCATCTGCCAACTTTATAGAGAAACTGATTATTTTAAAATATATGTTTTCTGGGGCTGGGGTTGTGGCTTAGTGGTAGAGCACTTGCCTAGCTCATGTGAGGCCCTGAGTTCAATTCTTAGCACCACATAAAAATAAATAAATAAAATAAAGATATTGTGTCCAACTACAACTAAAAAATATATATTTAAAAAAAATAAAGGTATGTGTCTAACTACAACTAAAACATAAATATATATTTGTGTGTTTATGAATAAATATAAATATGTAAAACATAATATATATTTGTGTGTGTATGAATGTATGTGTGTGTGTACACACACACACATGTTTTCTATTTTAGATTTATTTTAGAACTAGATTAGTGATGATCTCCCTGCACTAGTTTCTGTTAAGTATTTAACATGGTTGAACATCTTTTTCTTTGTTTTAAAATCATATTTATTCCGTGTTTACTTTTGGTTCTGGCATTAAACCCAGATGTACTCTACCACCAGCTACATCTCCAGTCCTTTAAAAAGTTTTTAATTTTGAAACAGGGTCGAGCTAAGTTGACCCAATGGACTTGTCCCTGCAAGCATCTGAGTTCAGCCTCCCAAGTCAACAGAATTACAGATATGCACCACCAGGCCTGGACTATTTCCTTCTTTATTGAATTCACTACTTTTCTGTTTTCTTCTATTTCATTGTGTTGCTTTAGTTATTTTCACACATTAAAACATTAATGTTTGCTTTAGGGAGACATTTATAGAATGTCTAACTTTACCACTGACTTTAGCAGTTTAGACTTGATTCAAAACTTAGCTGAAAGCCAGGCATGTTGCACACACCTGTAATCCCAGCAACAAGGGAGACATAGGAAGGAGGACCACAAGTTCAAGGCCAGCCTCAGCAACTCAGTGAGGCCCTGAAAACTTAGTGAGACCCTGTCTCAAAGTGAAAAAAAAAAAAAAATTAAAAGGGCTGGAGATGTGGCTCAGTGGTTAAGTAACTCTGGGATCAAACCTCAGTATCAACTAACAAACAAACAAAAAAAATAGCTGAAGCTGACCAAACACTTATTTTTTACTCTATATTATTATTCTTAGGCTTTGTGGAACTATATAATGAACTAAATGAAATCCATGTTGCCTGGCCTCAGGAGAGTGTAATTCCTTGGCTAGTTTAACATCACAGTTCTGTAGACCTTTAAAAAAAAAATCACATTTCTATTGTTTGAAACACCAAGTTGTCATTTTAAAACAGAAACCAAAATTGAGGCTAAAGAAGGTGAGGTCAGATTTTTCTGTTAAGAACCTAGGGCTGATTTTGTAATTGAGAGGTCAATGATATCATTTATCACAAATTTCATATACTTACAATGCATTGGAGATAACCATTCTGGCAAAATTGCAGATATTGGATTTTAAGAGAGAATTGGAAATAAATTGAACAAGTATAAAGTCTATGTATGTTGGAGTTTGTTGTTAGCATGTTTATGTAACACTCTTAGTCAGTGTGTACATTTACACCCTGGGTCTTATTTATGCTCAAGTTCTTTGTTCTCAGGGTTTTTTTCTGTCTCATGTGTAGTGGCATGTGGCTCCCTTCTCATGAAGCTGAATATCCCTTTGCTCAGTTGCTTCTCTATGAAAACATGACTATGAGAAGAAGATGGATTCTTGTTATTCCCCCACATAGTCTTGTGTCTAGTGTGCTAGATGCAGCCACAGGCCCTTTGCCCTGGTGTAGGTAGGAGAGCCAAGGCAGGAGCCAGTAGGCTGAGGTGGCCAGGGAACTGAGTACCTGGTGAGGTTGAGCACACTGAGGTGCAGGGAGACCAGGGGTAGACCCTAGATGAAGTAAACAGGCAGCACTAAAATGCACATGCATGAAGCCCTGCAAGGTTGTGGTTGACCCCGCAGAATTCTCAGCCTGTGTCAAGAAAATAATCATAATAGTAAGGATAATAGAATGTTACTTAAGATATGAAAAAAGGTCATTTTAACAATAACAGATGGTATAGAATAAATATGAGAAAGAGTGGTATTAGATGATCTTCCAAAAAGAAATATAGATTTGTGCCTGGAATGTGGCTCAGTGGTAGAGAAGTTGCCTTGCATATGCAAGAACCCAGGTTTAATTCCCATCACTACAAAAAATGAAAGAAAAAGAATAGTTTTTTTTTATTTCTATTTTTTTAGAGCATTATAGATTTTGCCCTGCTGGTAATCAAACACAGGGTTTTTGCACATGCTAAATAAGAACTGCACCACTTAACTACAATGGGTCCAGAAAACACTATTGTTTTAACTTGTGTGTGGGTAAAAAAAAACTTATAGAATATTCTATATTTATGTATAAATTATATATAATCATACATCATTGCATAATTAATGACTTATTTATATGTAATTCATTATATATAATTTATTAATTAATATGTCTCTTTGTATGAAGTTCTGTTTAGGAAATATGCTTAAACTATGCAATTATGTAGTACTATATATGTGTGTGTAAATTATACATACATAAAATCTGTACATATATAAACAAATATAGATACAGATGTATAAATCATATATCAATATATCATAATTCAAGGTATTCATACATTTGTTGTGAAGACTATATTTTTTGTGAAGACTATAGGCGAGTGCGCTACCGCTTGAGCCACATCCCCAGCCCCTGAAGACTATATTTTCTCCACTGAAATTCCTACTATCTCTTGTGAATGAACAGTTATGTTTGTTTTAGGTTATTTCTAAGTTTTCAGTCTGTTCCACCAATCTGTTGTATACTCCTCACCAAATATATCACTGTGTTGATGACTGTAACTTCATAGTGAACCTTAAAGCCAGATATGTCCATCCTGTAAGTTTCTTTTACAGTATTGTTGACCATTCTGCATGCCTTGCTTTTCCATATAGCCTTTAGGATCAAGTTTTTTGGTATTTGTGAAACAGCTTATAAAGATTTTTATCATGATTATGTTCAATTCATTTATTATTATAATTGGAGATAACTGATATCTTAATATTGAATCTTCTTATCTAAGAAGGCTAACTTACCATTTATTTATATCTTAGTTATTTTTTAAAAATATTTATTCTTAAGTTTTTTAGGTGGACACAATATCTTTGTTTTACATTTATGTGGTGCTGAGGATCGAACCTAAGTGCCTCTTGCATGCTAGGCGAGCATCTACCTGTGGGCCACAACCCCAGCCCCTTAATTAGTTATTTTTCCAGAAATTTGGATATTTTGTTATACCAACTTGTCAGATTCATATGTTTTTTTTTCTTGGTGTTCTGAAAGTGGTATTGTGTTTTTCATTTCAAATCCAAGTGTTCACAGATACACAGAAAAACAATTGACTTGTATATTAATCTCTTATTCTACAGATTTGCTATAATCTTATTCCAGGACCTTTAGGTTTATTTTCTTGATGTTCTACATAAATAATTATGCCATCTGTGTAAAAAAAGGAAAACCAGTTTTACCTCTTCTTTCTTAAACTGAATGCCTTTTCCTCCCTTGGAATTTTCTGTAACTGTTGATATGAACAATTCTTTATTCTCTAACTTGTTAGTGTGATGGATTATGTGGTTATATGAATTTTGAATCAGCCTCCCTTGTGTGAAATAATCCCTATTTGGTTTTAGTGTAAAATTTTGGAATTGCAGTGTGGAACACAAACCAGTATATCTTGTGCTAGAAGATACTAAAATTCTTTTAAAATAAACTAAAGTTTTGAATATATATATTTTTAAAAAATATAAAAAAGTCCCTCCATGACCCAAACTTTAAAAATGTGGGACACAGAATAAATAATCACATTGCTTTGCTCTCACCCAAGTAAAGCAAATATCAATGAATTAACATTCATTAAAACATAAGGAAGGTAGGAAGAAAACAAAGTAGGGACAAATCATCCTTAGAGAAAAGTTCCAAATAAATACAGGCGCTTTGGGGCTGGGGTTGTGGCTCAATGGTAGAGTGCTTGCCTAGAATGTGTGAGGCACTGGGTTTGATTATCAGTACCACATAAAAATAAATAAAATAAAGGTATTATGTTCATCTACAACTAAAACATATTTTTAAAAAAATATATAGGGGATTTATACACAATACAAAGTCACCAATCAAATAGTGTAGGAATATCTCCTGTAGGCATTCTTCACTGATGATTACAATACTTGTGGGTGAAACAAGTGAGAATATTATATTATCTAGCTTCATGTGAATTCTCTTTAACATTCATTAATACATTTTTCTCCTAATTTCTTTGAACCTATGATGATATAGAACAAAAATTATAACACTATATTGTGGAATTTATACTGTATATTGTATATTGATTCTTATGCTAAAGGATAGAAGAAAAACAGTCTAATATAATATTATTATATTAATTTAATTATTAAATTGATACTATAATAACTATAAAATTATGATATGTTAAGATACATATTGTAATCCATAGAGCAATGGGTAAAAATCAATAGCTATGTCATTTAAATACTGGTAAGAAATTAAAATGAATAGAACAGGTATTTTTTTAAAAAGTGCTTAGGCCCTCCAGTTCTAATGGTGAAAACCAGGAAGTAACCTAGATATCTTGTAATACTGAAGTGAAATGACACATTGTCATGCATTCACACAATAACACACTGCTCAGCATTACAAAGGAGCATGTTACTGAAGCACACACCCCAGTTGAATCTCACCAACACTGTGTGCTGATTCAGCTAGACCTAAAATCATGCTTATTGTATGATTTCAGGCACAACAAATGTATGGTTCAAAAATTCTTTAAATTTTTTTTTTTTTTTTAGAGAGAGAGAGAATTTTTTAAATATTTATTTTTAGTTCTCGGCGGACACATCTTTGTTGGTATGTGGTGCTGAGGATCGAACCCGGGCCGCACACATGCCAGGCGAGCGCGCTACAGCTTGAGCCACATCCCCAGCCCCAAAAATTCTAATAGTAACTTGCATGTGGAGGGATAAAATTTGACTGGGAATATCCACAGATATTTTTCTTGAAATATTTTAAATATTCTATGCTTAAACACTGTAAGGTTTTATTGGTGTGTTTGTCAAAACAACACGGTTAATATTTGTTATATTCAATATGTGTACACATGAACTCACCCAAAAGTAAATAAGGTGAGGTTTGGCTGGGGAGTGGGTAGGCACACAGGGGAAGGGAAAATGGCACATAATGAGCAGATGCTGCGTCTAGGTGGTAGGTATATTGTACTATTTACTTTATTTTATATATTTTTTTTAAATTCATATAATAAACCATTTGTATAAATGCATGCTTTTATACAAATACATGCATGCTTTCTGTATGTTTTGTATGCACATCATATATCAATGTAAATGTTAAATATGATTGATTTGCCCCAAATTCAGTATCTTAGAATAACCGTAGCATTTGGTTTTTGTTTTAGAGTAGGACATGTTTGCTCATCTTATGGATTTTAATATTATGAGAAATTTATCTGTGCCCTATGTCTTTGGGTGGCTCCCTACATCTTTTTATTTTGGCCCCAATTTGGTAAGTGGCCTTGTTTTTATTTATTTACTTACTTATTTTTTCAGTATAAGAGTGCTTTAGTACTGAGTTGTCTCTACAGGGCCTTTAATGTTGTTATTTTTATTTTTTTATTTATTTGTTTGTTTGTTTATTGTTTTTTCATGTGAGAAAGGTTTTCACTAAGTTGCTTTTTGGTTACTGTGGAATTGGGAAAGTTTTCTTCATTTGGAAAACTCAGACTTCATCTGAAAAGAAAGTCAGAATGAAGGATTGCAGACACAGCTACATTTCTTTATGTTTTCTAATATCCACCCCCTTGGCATTGTTCTTTTTATAGCTGTTCCCTTTGAGTGGCATAATCTCCTTCTGAGCTTTTCATCTAAAATGCTCATGTACTTCACCAACAGAATGCAGTGAGTATAGCAGTGTACCAGTTTTATTCCTAGGCCTAAAAATGTCTTCAGTGCTTTTGTCTTTCCTTTTCCAAACCCCACTAACTCCATGGGAACAAGCCTACATTCGATTTATGAAGGATAAGATGCCATGAGGAGGAGAATGAAAGTGTCCCAGGGGACTGCCAACTGTCCCCCAGAAGCAGATCCACCAAGTTAAATTGCAGAACATAGGACTGATGGAGCCCAGCTGAGTCTAGAAGAGTAGCCTAGATAAGCCCAGTCTACATATGTCTTAAGGTGATCTAACAATTTCAATCATGAACTGTTAAGCTTGAGGGTGGCTTATTATGCTTGATAGCTATTCAACAAACCCCCATTACAATTTGCCACCTGGAGATGTGGAACACTTGAATGTACCTGGTCTGTATTGAGAAGTCATAGAAGCTTAAAACATAGAGTGAGTTTTGAAGGTTTAGTGCCAAAAATATGTAAAAGTAATTAATAATTTTATATTGGTCACATATTACAATGAAAATATTTTGGATATGTTGGGTTAAAGGTATTATTGCAATTTATTTCACTTGTTTCTTTTAATTTTTATGTGACCACTACAATTTCAAAGTTACACATGTGGCTCAGTTTCATGGATAGTGCTGTCTCCTTTTGTAGAGATCAAACTCACTCTTTAAATTATGAGAGGATGAGCTGGGTGTGGTGGCTCATGCATGTATTCCCATTTGCTTGGGTGCAACAGGAGTATCAAAAATTTGAGGTCAGCCTCAATAACTTAGTGAGACCCTGTCTCAAGATAAATCTTAATAAAGACTGGGGATATAGCTCAGCGCCAAACTTCCCCTTGATTCAAACGCACACACACATGCACATGCACTACCAAAACACAAAGGTTATAAAACTTGAAAATTAAATTTAATTTTGCCTGTATTATTTACATTTGTGAATATATGTTATTGATAGTCTTATTGGTAAATGGATATAACCTTAGATTCCAGGTGAACTTCACTTGTCCCTTTGCAAGTTCAGCTATTCTTCAAAGTAGGAAGTAGGAAGCTGTGTTTGAAAGGGGTTGTACCCAACAACCTAGCAATCTTGTGTTCTGTAGCCAGAGTTCGGATTTCTTCACATGCCACTTGGGGCCAGAGGTATCTGAGCCTGTAGTTTTGTTCACTCCTGGTTGATGAGGTGATTATTATCCAATCAGAGGCATAGTCAGATAATAGGATGTGGGCTTCATAATGTGGAAGATTTTGTCTCTGGCTCAAGCAAATCTCTGAATACATCTTCAGGTTCTCTGATATGTGAGTGGCTTTGTCACTCTGACTTTCAGGTACTGGAAGATTTGTACACATGTTGCCTGGACACACCAGAAACCAGGAAATGGTTATGTCTGCAGCGGGTTGTTTGGAAGCAGCCAGAACTGGCTGTGGGAACCTGGGCTTTTCTAAGGTCAGGGATCGTATCTGAATTCCATTTCAATGCTAGGACAGCTTAGTGTTTTGTTTTTTGAGGCCTTATGGTTAGGCTGGACTGGCAGCCAGGGCCCTGGTTGTTTTGTCCTGTGCCCAATTGGGTCATCTTTGTGCAGCTCCTTCTCTATACCTCACACTGGCCCAGAATGGGTGATGAAGACAGGCAGGGGATCCTGGGAGAATCCTCACCCATGTAAGGGATTCAAATTTGGAGTAGCTGTAGTCTGTAGCATTCCTTGTCACTCTTTTCTACACTGAGGTCATCCATTCTGTACCATGCTTTCCAAATCTATGGAGAACATGCTTTTTCTAAATGCTGTATTCCTCCATTCAGTTCACTACTTTTTACGTATTTGCCTATGCTACATTTCAAATGACAAAATATTTTAATTCATTTTTATTGAGTTATTTATGACATTTTAAAAATGAATATTCATATGACAGGAAAGCAGAGTATAATCACCTGACACTTGGATTTTAAACATCTTTGTACCTCTTTTCCATTTATCCTCTCTAGGCACAGTTGGCATATTAGAATGTGCTTTTGTTGTGTCTCCCCTTAGGAAACTTGACAAGGTGGAATTTCCTCAGTCACTGCAATATCTTTTCCTTGTCTTGCTTTTAAAACCTGCATGAGACTGACCTAGGTTCCTACAGGTGCTTTGTCCCTTAGAGTTCCTAGAGAATATCAGGCTCTGTGTACTCCTCTCTTTCTACAGAGCAGCTTGAGTTTTGGAGATGGAGGCTCTTTTGGGAGCAGCTGGATACCCTGAAGAACACAGGAATACACTGGTGTAGGTTTCATCTAAGGAGATAATGGATTGGGGCATTGGGATTATCTTCCCCAAACTCTAGCTTCAATTCCTTGCAGACACATTGTTTGTCAGCCATTTATCTTCTAGTAATGAAAGAAAAGGCAAAGATGATCCTTGTTCTTTGGATCTTCAGAGTTGTGAAGGGAGATTAAAGTATTCCAAAGAAATAGGAAGATCATTTCTAAATTTTTATTTCCAGGGTATTTCCAGGGCAAAACTCACTTCATGCAGATACAAGGGTACAACACAGTATTTCATGGTAGGGATATTTGTGGGAAGAATTTCCTATTTGGCAGGATGACCTGACTTTTCCCTACAGTCAAGCATGTTTGTGTTCAACCCACCAGTACACCCCCCTCTCCAAGTTTGTCAATTTGAAAAACATGTTCACTAATTTCCAGCTCAGTTTTTTATGAGCTATGTTTTTTGTTTGTTTGTTTGTTTTGGGTACTGGGTGCATTTAACTACTGAGCCTCATCCCCAGCCCTTTTTCATATTTTCTTTAGAGACAGTCTTGCTAGTTGCTTAGGGCATCACTAAGTTACTGTGACTTGCCTGGAACCCAGTGACCCTCCCCCTTCCACCTCCTGAGCCAGTGGTACTATAGGTATGTGCCACCATGCCATCTAAGTTTTTTGTTGTTGTTGTTTTGTTTTTTTGTTTTTTTGGTTTTGGTACTGGGGATTGAACCCAGGGGTGCTTAATAACTGGGCCACATCCCCAGCCCTTTTTATATTTTATTTAAAGACAGGGTCTCACTGAGTTACTTAGGACCTCTCTAAGTTCCTAAGGTTGGCTCTGAACTCATGATCCTCCTGCTTCAGCCTCCCAAGCCTTTGATATTACAAGAATCTGCCACTGTGCCTGGCTAAGTTATGTATTTTATCAATAGTAGTAGAAAGACGATATTTCCTAAGAGGCAAGATACAGGTGGATTTTAGCCACTCCAAAAGAAGAAGTTGTAAACTGAGGCCAACTTTTGAACCTATAAAATGATATTGTTGAGACCTGCTCTCTCTCAGGAGCCTCCCCTACTGCTGTCACATTCTTCTCACATCAAGCATGTTAGGGCCCTCCATGAGACCAGAAAAAGTTTTGATGGAATGGTGAATTTAATGACCTTTTTGAGGGTATAATTTTTAGTGATACCGTACACTGTCATATATGTCATTCAGATTTGGGTAACAAGTAATTTTATTTTAAAGATGCATTGACATACTAGGAAAGCAAGCATCTCTGAGTTACTTAGAGAAGCACTTGCTTTCTGTCCTTGTCCCCATTGCTGATCCAATAATGAGGAAAAAGTTTTGAGGAAATGGAAAAAAATAAGTTTTATTGCTGTGATGTTCAAGAAGAAACAGAGAGGAATCCTGTCCCAGAGGCTGTGATTCTAACTACTCTAGGGAAAAATGTGCCTTTAACAAAAAGTCTACACTCTAACTGTGCCCTACCAGGAGTTATATTATACTTGTGTTCTTAAGAGGTAGCCACTTCTTAGATCTTCTGGTGTCAGCCCTGAACTCTTGATTTTTTTCATTCCTGTGGTGCAAGAGCTGAAGGAGGGATCATTGACCTAGAACAAGAAGAGGGTTAACCTTTCTCCTCTCATGGTTTCAAAGGTGGAGAGGGAGAATTTTTTAAAAGTAAGTTTTATAATAAATCATAGAGTTTTTAAAATAATAAATCATTGAGTTTTGGAGATGGAGGTTCTTTTGGGAGCAGCTGGATACTCTGAAGAACACAGGAATACCCTGGTGTAGGTTTCATAGAGGCAGAACAGCAAATGTTATTTTTATTTTTCCCACAGTCAATTTTTATTAAAAACAAAAAAACGGGTGACTATATCTCTAAGCTGTTTTCTCCACAAACTAGGTGGTGAAGGGGTTCCTAGAATAGAAGGTATTTACCAGTTGTTATAATTTTTCCTTTTGCATTTTTACTAGAAGGGACGAGGGGCAATTCTTAAAGGTGACCTGGAAGAAACATGTTCTTGTACATCAGTTTCTTTGACTGATGGTTGTACATACTATTTTAACTAAGTTTTTGTTGCGGGTGTTGTGCTATTGCCCTATTTTCTGCTATCCCATCATGGTGTAAGAAAGGATCTCTAATACACTGTTTCTTTGTGAGTTCTATTTAATCCAGCTGCTATGAATACTGTTTAGTGGAGAGCATTTGAAAGACACCTATTCACAATGCACATGGGTTTCTTGACATAATTTAGACCCCATTTTTTTAATATATATTTTTTAGTTGTGGGTGGACACAATATCTTTATTTTATTTATTGATTTTTTAATATGGTGCTGAGGATTGAACCCAGTCCCTCATGCATGCCAGGTGAACACTCTACCACTCAGCCACAACCCCAGCCTTAGATCACATTATTTTTAAGGTGAGATTTGTCTTTTCTATTTTCCTGTTCATTGGGGTCTCCAGAGTGCATGTAACTTTCTTTGGATATGCAATGTGTTCCTTACATGTTGAGCTATGAAAGATTGAGTATGAAAAGGTTTGCATTGTCTGATTCAAGCTGAGATTCAAGGCCCTAATAAACAGTTTGTTCTTTCTTGCCCTTTCAGTTGCAGCCCAATTTCTCTAGGTCATCTAGATGTCAATCTTCTGATGACCAGGATAGTGTATGATTGCTACCTGCTTTGGTGTGCCCACAGCCTATATTAATGCCAGTATTTTCAAGGGCATGCTTAATGCATTGTTCTTAGCTGCAAGGACTCCTCTTTCCTTGAAGATAGCTCCATGTGCCTACACTCTCATGAGAGCATATTTTGAGTCAATGTAAATGCTTACCTTCTTTCTTTTGGTCAGTGAGAGCTCTTGTCAGAGAAATTAGCTTGCTTTTCTGGGTTGATGTTTTAGCAGCAGGGCCTCAGCTTTAAATATCAGTTATTCCTTGACTGCAAAGTATCCAGGTATTCACTGGCCATTGACCCTGAACTTGCTTCTATCAGTGAAGGGGCCCAGTCTGGCTCAATGATAGGCTACTGAAGATAAAAGCACTTGTGAAGAGTCTCCAAGCTTTCTGAGGAGTCATGCTCATTACATCTGCTGGCAACAGGGTTTGTTGATTTAAAGTGTCGTGGGTTTTTTTGAGATTGACATTTGGACTGTCTGATAAGGTGGTTTTGAATCTCCCTACTCTCCCAACATTCAGCTGGCACCCATACTTCTGTATGAGCAGCACCACAGCTTGATGAAGAACACAGAAAAATGGGTTGTCCTGACCAGGCATTACCTTAAAGAAATTATCAATTAGCTTTGAGGGGAGTGTGTCAGTTTTCCCCTTCTACCCATCAGAGCTTCTTTCCTATGTACAGGGTACTCTGTCCAATGAAGGTCACATTGACTGTACTGTACCAGGGATTAAATCCAGGGTCCCTTAAACACTCAGCCATATATACTAATTTTATGCTTTATTGTGATACAGGATCACCCTAAGTTGTTTAGAGCCTCTCTAAGTTTTCTGTGGCCTCCCTAATTTGCTGAAGCTGGCTCAAACTTCTAATCCTTTTGCCTCAGCCCCACAAGTTGCTGGGATTACAAGCATGCACAACAACAGCTAGTCCAAACAGATATTTTTAGGGACTTCCTTCTGCAGAAACCAGCAGGACCAAGAAGCAGATGCCTTCATAAATGGGGACTTGAGGGGGCCATTGTATATGCTGAGGTCTGTGTACAAAAGTCTGGACTTCATTCAGAGCCATGTACTTTCAGGCACTAGGGAAGAGGATTATGACACAAAAGTTGGGGGAGTTTGCACTGGAGGCTTTGCCTCTCTTCATCTAAGCTGGCCTTATATCTATATGGGCATAAGCCCTGCTGCTTCACTAGAGCCTGGCTAGTCCAGGGCCCAAAAGGTCACGGGTTTTTTGTTTGTTTGTTTGTTTTGTTTTGTTTTGTTTTTATTCCCTCTAGCCATTTACTTTTATCCAGACCTGTTTTTTTTTTTTTTTTTCTTTATGCCATTGCTTATGCTGTCCATCTTCTTAAACATTTAGGGTGATGGGGTACTGTCATAGGGAAAATGGCTTTGCCTTGGGGATGAGTGTCTTCTGAGCAAATGAGTTGTCCTTGAAATCCCAAAGCAGAGACCATCCCTTGTCCCCAAGTCATAATTTAGTGGTTACAACACCCCCTGCCATGTCTTTTTTTGTGTGTGTATGTATCTTTTCCCAGCTTAGGCAAAGGAGGCTGAAGACATGGCATAGGCCACATCCTCTTCACTTACTTCTCTAAACCCCAGAAGCTTATCTGGGATTTTTCTTCTGACATAGGGCTGGTTTTTCTGACCCACAGTGGGTTGATCTGCAGCTGCCTGGGACTGGGCTGAGAAACAGTGCTGGGCACACTTTTGTTTTCTGGTGTCTTGCTATCCTTGCACACCAGAGGCAGTGCCTTTCTACACCACCATCTTGTTTCAGGCCACTCAGACTCCTCATGCAACTGCGTGAATACCTGCACTTATATTATTTCTTCTATTTACCTATCTCTGACAGACCAATTCCAATAGCAAGATCATAATAATTAAGAAAGTCATTCAGTGATCTGATGGTTACAGTAAAACATCAGCTATTTTTGGACAGGCTTATACCTAGTTTTGGCCCTCTCAGACAGGATTTTTCTCAAGAGTCTGCAGGTGAGATCAATGCAGCATTGCCCATGTCTTATAGGGCCAGCAACATTCAATCAAAAGCATGGAGACAACCAGAAGAGATCCCCAAACTAGGACCAACAGAAGGGAGCCTTTAAAACAGAGCTGACAGGGGGAAAATCTCCTAAGTTTCCTACTCTCATTGAAGCACAACTCTGACACCAATGATCCCATAGATGTCCCCAGGGATCAGGATTTTTTCCCCATAGGGGGCCAGATGTGTGGAATCAAGGGTCTCAGTGTGCACACTTGGGGAGCTTGTTGGATGTCCAATTTGGCATCACTTTACTGCATTTAGTTTCCTTTTTTCTATAGTAGACCCAAGGTGGAGCAACCCACAACATTCAGGGAGAGAATCAAGAGATCCCAGAAACCAAGGAGCCTTGGCAGCTTCTGGGAAGGCCGCTCAGACCCTCTCTTTATTTAAAAAAACAGCTCCTCCGGGACAACCTGAGACAAACTTACCTGTCTCTTAATTCTCCACACTCAACTGTCAATGAGATGATCAGCCACCTTGTATCCTCAGTGTGGATGTGAGATTACTCACAGTGCCAGACCTACCTAAGAATGCTTGAACAGGTCACTGTTGGTTTTCTTCATACAACCAAATTTGATAATGAGAGCTTGGTCCTTGTCTCCAAAGGTATAGGACAGAGTAGGATTTTAGTAAAGGAAGTCAGCCTTACATTACTGTATTTAAATGTTTTTTTACCTTTCTTCTTCAGAGTCTTCTTTGGGTTTTTTCCATGGCTCTGTATTTTGGGAGTGATTTCAAGTGAAATTCCAGGGTTTAGCTTTGGAAATTCTACCAGAAATAGTAAATAGGGAAAATATCTCTCCCATTGTGGCTGCAGAAAAAAAATGAATACAGTTTTAAAAAATTGAGGGGCAGCAACATAGTTGAATTTCAAATTTACCAAGTTATCAGCTTCTTATCCATGAAAGCCTGTGACTGTCAATAAGTCATTGGTCTGGGTTTTTGAGCTTAATACTAAATCATGTGATATAAGTTTTGGCAATCCTAGTCATTTATATGATTTACTTTTTAGCACATTATTTGTTATCATGAAGATAGCAACAAAATTTTACTTTTATTTTCTGAAAAAGATGGATGCTTTTGTTTTCCCCTCTTGAGGAATGAAATATAAGTGCTTTACACATTTGTTGCCTCCTGTAGACATAAACACTGAGTTTTGCCAGGCATGGTGGGTAGTGCATGTCTAAGATGCCATCTTCTCAGGAGGCTAATGCAAAAAAAGATAACATTTGGAGATCAAACGTGGAAGCTTAGGGAGAATGTGTTTTAAAATAAAAAGTAAAAATGACTAAATGTAAAATGAATTTTATTACAACTATGAATGTTGCTACTGGTAAATCTGTATATATCCCCTGGATCCCAGCAACCACTGGTACAAAACAAAATCCTACTGAGTGTGAATACCTTTACCATTAAGTAATGGGTCCTTTCTCATCTAAAACTAAATGAATAAAATTGGGAAACATAGAGATCTGAGCTCTGTGACTTGTACTTAAGTTAATCTTGAGGCTACCATAAAAGGTCTTTGTGACCCATGTATTTTGTTTCTTGAGACCCATGTATTTTGTTTCTTGAGACCCATGCATTTATGGGTTTGAATTGTAAGCAGTCACTCCTGAGAAGGAAGTTTAGAGAAGGAAGAGATCAATGTAGTTGGTTTCCAGGTAAGTGGTCCACATCAGGTGTGGCATTGTATCGTTCTCCCAAACTACCTTATATTTGAAATATGCACACCTGTAATTTTCTATCAATCAGGTTTGTGTTTAACATGTTTTAGCCACTTTGATTCCTTCTCTTCTCATGGTAAACAACATTATCTGTTTAAAATATATGTGCCCATATATACCCCCTATACCAGGAGCCTTCAGTTCTTACACTTTCGTCTAAGCCATGCCATGCCTACAGGATTGAAAAGATTTTCTTTTTGGTAAATGGATATTGGAAAATCTTGGTATCCTAGATTCCTATTGGACATGTTTTGGGGTCATTAGATGTTGCTGAAGAATGGAACCATGCTTTGTTTACTTTCCATCTGGATGCTCCATCATCTCTACATACACAGTGTTAGTAAAATGTACATTAGTTTCCCCTAAGAAATTAGTATGTCCTGAACAAACAGAATGATTAGAAATGACTCAATCTTTAGAATGCCAAAGAAAGTCTACTGCAATTCTTATTATGTCATTTTGTTTTGATGGCCACTGATATTACAGCACTGATGATATGACCTTTTATGTTGATGCAACTTTGTTAAAATTTGTTCTATTTGTTCTACAACTGTTTTAGCCTCATTTGCTTGGTATAAATGCTGTCAGCCAAATTAACTCCATAAAATTAATTTTTTCTGTTTGTAGGCATCTTGGTAGGATTTTTCTAAATAATCTACTTGAACAATCATATTTGATCCAGAAACTCTTTTTTTCTGAGTAGTTTTTCCTTATGTTTTGCTTTGGGTGAATATAGCCTCTGCCTTTTGTTTACCAGAGTACTGACTTTATTACTGGAGCTCCTGAAGCAGACCACGGTCTTGTAGGCTTTCATTTTATTCTACCTCCAGCTCACAGACCTAAACCTCATAACCTCCTTGCATTTTCTGTGAATGAGACAAGAGTTATATCTTTCCAGTTGTCTGAAAATTACAAAGTATACCTCAAAATAAAATTTCAACAACAGGGAAAAAATGAAAAGACCAAGTAAATGTAGCTCTTATTTTATTTACTATCTTTAATTATCTGTATCTCAATAGTGTCTTTTAAAATAGCATCCATCCCAAATTAGTTTATATGTGTTACAAAGCAGAATATGCTTCTTATTTTAATTTACATGAAAAATTGTTTTTAATGTGTGAAGTTGACATTTCTGTATGTGTGTACGTGAAACCTAAATATCATTTGATCAATCTGATCATGTTTCTTCTTGAATACTTTCATTAGTCTTCTCATTTGTAATCACTGCCATGCTATAAAAATTCTTCTTCTAACATTCACATTTTGTCTTGACTTTAATACTCCTTTTTTTACTGAGTTACAGGCCAAATAAACTTGGGTAAAAATCAGGCTCTACCATTTACTGGATATTTGACAAATGTGATAAAGGAGGAGTACCACTACAGCTATCACATCTTTTGGGTTTCTGCATTAAGACATGAAGTATGTATTTGAAATAGCTAAAAAGGATTGTTGCTGGTAATTGGTATTCTAATAAAAGTACATAAATCCCTTAAAATACTTGAACTCAAATTCATTAATTATTTTTTTTCCTATAGTGGGATACCTAATTGCTATTCAAGAGTGTCTCGGCCCTCTGGCACTAATATCACTAGATTGGAATACTGTACATATTCAGAAAACCAGTTCCCATCCAATAACCACTGAATCAGAGTCTGCATTTTAGTAAATCTCTGATTTATGGTTATATACTTAATATTTTAATGTTATTACCTTTTTTACCATAACTTTCTTGTCTGAGAAGTAGACAGTTTATATTATATATTAAATCTCAATTAAAATGTATATTCTTGTGTTAATGCCTTAAGTTTACATTTTATTTTATAAAGGTGGAGTATATTCACTTGGGGTGGGGGGCTATTGACACTCTTATGTCAGTGTTAAATAATAGAGAATATCACTGTTACAATGTATTTTCTTGAATAATTAAAATCACCCACTTTCTTGACAGCAGTTCTACTAACTCTCATTTCATCTTCAGTCAGCTTTGAAGCTCTGTGAATGATCAAATGGTCAATGTGCTATTAATTGACTTATTCTTATTTCAGGAAGTGTTGACATTTGGGGATGTGGTTATTGATTTCTCTGAAGAGGAATGGGAATGCCTGGAGCCTGCTCAGCAGAATTTATACAGAGATGTGATGCTGGAGACCTACAGAAACCTGGTCTTCCTGGGTGAGCAGAGCTTCCCTTCAGAATTCCTAATTATATAGTTTTCTTCCCTTGCAGAATATCTTTTGGGAGATTCTTTTTTTTCATTAATGATTTTAAGATTTTTGCCTTCAAGAAAAAGGATTGGGCAGTTTGTTCCATTTCTTTTAGTCCTTTATCTCTTCATTTCTTGAGGTGATATATACCCTTCACTTTAGATTAGTGCTACTTACAGTAATTCAGTGATATACAATGATTTAACCTACGTGTCAAAGTATAATTTTTTCCCTTTGTGGTATCATCAGTACTACTATTAAGCATCAGTAATCACAGGAAGAATTCAATGAACACATCTTATTATCTCTAAGCTCTATTTGGGCACCCTCCTCTGGAGCAAAGGAGAGAGCCCTGAGCCATATTCCCAAGTGGATAGAAATTCAAGAAGCAGAGGACACAGGTAAGAGATCCCAAAGCCAAGGAGGAAGCCAAACTTCCAAATGATGGTGGAGAAGTTATTATGCCACAGAAATTGTTTTCCAGAAGCTTATGTTTATCTCTCTTGTTGTTCTAGATGCTCTGTGTTTAGCATGCTTTCAACTTCTTTAGTCTCCTCTTTCTCCTGGGTTGATGTCCCAATATGTTCAAATTAATTGCCCAAACAGTCTCTTTTGTTTGTGAGGTCAGCATCATCTGATGGCATTTTCATTATTTGGTGGAAGTCTCTCAGAAATCCATGCACGTTTCTGGAGACCTCTACATGGAGCAATTGTAATATATTAGTGTCATAAAGCAGATTCTCTAATATTACGTATTTATTTATTCATTGAAATTGCCTTATTAGAGCGCCTTTGAATATTATAATGGATTTCCTGCAGATTTTTTTTTTTTTTTTTTTTTTTTTTTGGCGATATAATGAATGTCAGTGCTTTACAATGGCTGCTTACTTTGGGTAAATAGTCATAGTTGAAAATTGTAGTTATATAGGAGTTTATAAAATAATACATCCATGGTTATTCAGAATTTTGTTAGTTAAATTTCTTTTTTCTTTTTTTTCCTTCTCTGTGTTTTATTTTATAAGATAATTTCATGTTAAAGTGCAGGTTTCCTCACATCAATCAGTAATGCTTTCATTTTTTTACCTACATTTATGATTTTATGGCAGTTTCCAATATTTCACAAATTAGGGCAGTGTGAGATGAATTAAAATATGCCTGTTCCTTTTTTCTGTTGCCAATAAAATTACGTTTCTTTCTTATTTTTTATTTTTGTTTATATTGCCAATAAAATTACTTTGGGGATAAAATGTATTCCTAAGTTTTTGTTTTAAAGTATGTTTTGTACATGATAATTATTGCTACATCAGGTTTTGGTCATTGTTGTGTAATATTTTTATTTGCTTTTGCCTTCACATTGTATCCGTAGATTTAGAGTCTCCTGTAGACTGCATATAGTTTTTTTGTTTTGTTTTGTTTTGGGGTTTTTTTGGTAAGTTTCCCTTGCTTCTTTTATTTCTTTTATCTTGTTTTCTTATTGCTTTAACTTGTGGTCCACTGATTTTTATGGTGAAATTCTTTGATCTCTCTTTCACTTCACTTCATTCTACGTATATTTGTTTTATCATTTACGTTGGGATTTTATAAAAATCTTTAAAAATTATACTATATTTTAAACTGGCAATAAATTAACTTCAATTTTATGACAAAATTTAGTATATTTATATGTTCTTTTAAAATTATTTTATTGATGGCACAGTTATGTTTTTAGTTTTTATTTATTTTTTTGTTATAATTGTTGTTGATGGGCCTTTATTTTATTCACTAACTTATATGTGGTGCTGAGAACCCAGTACAGTGCCTCACACATGCAAGGCAAGCACTCTACCACTGAGCCGCAACCCGAGCCCTGGCATAGGTTTTTTTTTTTTTTTTTTTATTGCATACACATTAAAGGTTTATGATGATTTTTTTTTGTCTTACAAATCCTATGGAAAAGGTGTTTTATGATACATCATTCCAGTAAAAATGAATTGTATATTGCTATATGACTTTTTCTTGCCAGTAAATCTTTAAAATTTCATATGACTTATGTTTTTGTGCACATTTATTTTATTTTTTAATATGAAATATTCATATTGTATTAACACCAGAAATAATTAACCACTGAGCAACATTCCAAGCCCTTTTTTTGTTTTTCATTTTGAAACAGCATCTCACTAATTAACTTATGGCCCTACTAAGTTGCTAAAGGTAACTTTGAATTTAGGATATTCATGCTTCAACCTCTCAAGTTGTGGGGATTCCAGACTTGTACCCCCACACCTAACTAATGTATTGTATTCTTGATGAATGGTAGTAGAATAATTGCAATGTTTTTTAAGCACTAAAATGATAATTATATGAAATAATAAATTTGATAATTAGCTAGATTTAGTCATTTCTTTCTTTTTTTTTAAATTTACTCTTTAGTTCTAGGTGGACACAATATTTATTTTTTTTATTTTTATGTGGTGCTGAGGATCGAACCCAGTGCATCATGCATGCTAGGTGAGTGCGCTACCACTGAGCCCCAGCCCCAGCCCCTAGATTTAGTTATTTCATCATGTATTTATATTTTAAAATACCAATACTTAGTAAATAATGAAATTTAATTTGTCAATGAAATGAATCAGTAAATAACCAAAATCACAAAACTTAAAAAGCAAGGCTGCTACAGCTGCTGCCATGTGAAAGCCTGGAGGTCCATTCTTAGGGTGCCTGCAGGTTTCCTTGCACCCAGCCTCTTCTCTCTCGGGACACTGGTTGTTTTAGTCAGCTATTTTGCTGCTGTGACTAAAGGACCTGACCAGAACAACTTCAAGGAGGAAAGGTTTGTTTGGGGGCTCATGGTTTTAGATGTCTTAGTCCATAGAAGTCCAGCTCAGTTCTTTGGATCTTGAGGTGAGGCTGAACATCATGGCAGGAAAGGAGAGCAGAGGGAAATGGCTCATATGGTGATCAGAAAGCAGATACAATACATGCTCCAAAGCATGCCCTGATTCCTACCTCCTCCAGCCACATTGTATCATTTCAGCTACCACTGGAAGTCTGATATCAGGGTGCCAGCAAGTTTGCTGTTGCCATCTTGAGTCCCAACCACCTACATCTGGGGACACAGGCCTGGAGGACCCAAATCAAAGTGCCTTGAGGTTTAGTTGTAGCTGAGATCTTACTGTATGTGCTGGTGGCCACAATCTTACTGCTGCATCACATGGTCACATCTTTGTGTGTAAATTAAAACAACATTGAGATCATGGGTCTGCAACACAGCAGAGCCTAAAGAAACTGAAACCCAGATCTGTGAGTTTACAGCTAGATCTGCTTGGTCCAATCTGAGTTAGCAATCCTGTGGAAAGGTCAGAAACTGGGAGTATTTTACTAAGGGGAATCACAGGTTAGAGAGGCCAGAGAGAGCAAGGCTGTCCCCAGCTCCATGAGTCCTAAAGTATGTGGGGATAGACAAGGTTGGCTATAATGGATCAGAAGTTTGATAAAGGGTATTAGGGTATCTTGCTATCAGCTTGCTGAGCCAGCCAGTTTAGCACCCACCAGACCAGAGCTACCATCAATCTCCAGACTACCACACATATCGGCTGAGAAGGAAAGCTAAAAAACTTGAACTCCAAGGGAAACAGTTGTTCAATTTTTCATTGAGAAAAATTTTTAAATTATTATTTCTTTCCCTTTTACTTCTCTACCATTTTTAAAACCAAGAATTTTTATGAATCAGTTTATTGAGGACTGGGATGTCTGAATAGTATATTACAGTTTTCTTCTGTATTTTTATATTTCTCTCTCTCTCTCTCTCTCTCTCTCTCTCTCTACTCTGTATATATTTTTCCTCTCACTTATCTGTCTCCCTGGAATCTTTCTTTCTTTTCTACTTTTAACAGATAGCCTCTATTAATACCTCTTTCACTCTTTCTATGAATTTTTACTTCTAACTTCTCTTTTCCTTCCTCCTAAACATATCCTACCATTTCTCTCTTTATCCATCAGTTGAAATTGTAAAACCTTTTTACAAACTTACAGTTTATACTATGAACAATAATTGAACCATTATTTCTGCTTATTGTGACAAAACTCTAGATGTCTTAATAGGAGCTATTTTGTTAAGAGGCTGCATATGGTTTGCATTGGGTGCTGTTAATATTGTTCTCTCCCTTAAAGGCAAGATACTGGACACTGTACTGCCTCAGATCCGTAGTGCTAACTGGGAAGACATAAAAACAACATGAAAAAAACAAGGGAACAAATTGCCCCAAACAAACCACCATTCTCCAGTAACAGAATCCATTGACAACACAGTAAAAGAAATATCAGAGAAGGAGTTTAGAATGTACATAGTTGGACTGATCCACAATGTAAAGGTGATGCAAAGAGTGAAATCAGAGATAAATTTCAGATGATGAAAGATCACTTCAATAAAGAAACAGATTTTGAAAAGAAATCAAGCAGAAATCCTCAAAATGAATTTTAAAACCCAAGGAAAAATTAATGGAAAGTACCCACCAACAGATGAAGAGAAACTATATCACCTTGAAAATTAACCATGCAGAGAAGATATGAGAAACCATGAGCATAACTTCCAAGAATTATGGGATAACATTAAAAGACCAAATTTAAGATTTATCAGGATAGATGAAGGTGCAGAGATACAAACTAAAGGAATGCACAATATTTTCAATGACATAATATCAGAAAATTTCCTAAACATAAAGAATGAAATGGAAAATCAAATACAAGAGGCTTACAGGACCCCAAATGTACAAAATTACAACAGACCCACACCAAGTCACATTATGACTAACATAAAATATAAAGATCAAATTTTAAAGGCCATGAGAGAAAAATATCAAATTATATATAGGGGCACAACAGTTTGGATTTCAGCTGACTTCTCAACCCAGACCCACTAAACCTAAGTTTCAGATTTGAAGATGAAATAAAAACCTTCCATGATAAACAAAAGTTAAAGAATCTATAACTTTTTAAAAGTGTGCACTACAGAATATTCTCAAGAAAATATTACATGAGGATAAAATGAAAAAAAAATGAAAATGAGCAAAGGACAGAAATGCACTAAAAGAATCATCAATCAAAGAAGGAAATAAGTCATATGAAAAAATAGAAATAAACCAAAATGTCAAGGAGTACACATCACATCTCAATAATAACCTTGAATGTTAATGTCAATCAAAAGACATAGACTGGCAGATTGGTTTAAAAATCAAGACCCAACAGTATGCTGTCTCACCTCCTAGCCAATTAATTCCACAGAATGAACATGAAAGGATGGAAAAAACATCACTCATATGGATCATGTAAACAAATAGAGGTTTACAACCTCATATTAGTGAGGATATCATACAGTGACACAGCCACGTTCATGTTTATAGCAGCTCACTGTTAGACCAGGACACAAGAAAAGACCACTGACTCCAATTAAAATCAAATTAAAGCAAGCTTATTATTTCCACCGGCCGGGCTGCCTCTCCCTCCCAAAACGGCGGGAACAAGACAGCCCCCCAGCTTTCCTGCAGCCCAGCTTTATAGCCCAGAAAGTTACACAAAGGGGGGTTACAGATAACAGAACTCTGACAAGCATCACACTAATGGTAGTTTACATTTTTTGCTGGCCCCAACATCAGAATTTATGAGGACCATTAGAGCCTCAGAGAGGGTCGTTGTCTGGCCAGGGAAGGCCAATATTTATGAGGTGTCACTAAAGTTTCAGAGAGGGCTGCTATCTGGTCAGAGAGCCAGGCATGGGTGAGTTCAAGGCACGGGCAGGCATTCCAAGCATGTTCAGAATTTGCAGTAATTTATAGTAAAGCCGAAATTATCTTTTCATGGCTTTGTGGCAAGATGGCTCCCAATTTTAAGAAAAGATCAGGTTGGGTCTATCATTCACAATAGCTAAACTATGGAAGCCTGTTAAGTGCCCTTCAACAGATGAATGGATAAATAAAATGTGGTACATATACACAATGGAATATTACTCAGCCTTAAAGAAGAACAAAGTTATGGCATTTACTGGTAAATGGATGGAGCTGGAGAATATCATGTTGAGCAAAGTAAGCCAGTCCCCAGAAAACAAATGCCAAATATTTCTCTGATATGTAGATGCTAATTCACAATAAGGAGGGGCAACTAGAGAAGAAAAGAGGTACTTCAGATTAGGCAGAGGAGAGTGAAAAGGGTGATAATGTATGGTGTAAGAAGGATAGTAGAATGCATCAGACATTACTACCCTATGTGCATATATTACTACATGTCAAATGTGATTCTACATTGGGCACAACCCAAAGAATGAGAAGTTACACTCATACTTACGTATGATGTGTCAAAATTATTCTATCGTCATATATAACTAATCAGAACAAATAAAAAGGGTATCATAATAGAAAAATAATTTGACTATATTTCAATATAATAAAAATAAATTTTAGAATTGAAAAAAATTAAAAAGCAAGTCATTTGTCTTGATCACCATGTGTTGACTTCATCCAAGTCATACTAATATAGGCTTTGTGCATGTTTGTTTGTGTATTGTTCCCATTAAAAAAGATATATCCATATTTCTCCTTGGAGATCATAGGCTCTTTACTCCTATTGAATATCTGTGTTGTTGTCATCCAAAAACCAATATCTTAAGTCCATTTCTCTGTCAAGTGGTTTTCAGACCTTCCCCAAGAAAGTCAGAAATGTTTAAGTTTCACATTTCCTTTTGCTATCGATAGAGAAGAAGGAAGTTGGTGGATTTTTCATAATTGTACAAAGGTGTATGCTTGAAGAGGAAGACCTGTAGTGGATAAAAGTAACACACTTTCCTTTCCTCTACTATATCACTCTCCTTAATGATATGCTCATCTTGGATACTGTGGACTCTCATGTGGTTTATAATTCATACAAAGTAATTTTTTCTCTCCACTGTTATGTATTTATGGGGTAATAATGGCCTTTGGTGTACTATTCAGCCACCCTGCTGATATACTGACTGCTATAATTTTATATTATATATACAAAGCATATTTCTAGTCTAATATGTAAAATAACTGTTATTTTCATTTATTTCAGGCATGACCTCTCATCATACCCAGAAAATTTCATCAGAACCTGGCATAGAATATTTATTTAAAAAAGTTATAAAGAGAAGATATGGAAATTGTGACCTTGACTATTTCCAACAAAAGAAAGTATGTGACAGTGTAGGTGAGAGTGAAGGTCAGAAATCATATTATAAAGGACAAGACAAATTAGTAGTGACTGTCCATAAAGAAAATTTTAATGTCAACAGACCTAAAGAACATTTAATAGCTCAGAAAAGTATTCAATTTATAACTGAAGGACAAGTTTCTAAAAGGGATCATTTTGAAACTGTCCTTACAAACTGTCCATTATTCTGCAATAAAAAAAGAATTCTTTCTTGTGACAAAACATACACCTTTAATGATTCTGGGAAGGCACCTATGCACTCATTATTGCCTACTCAAAATTTAGATATCTGGAAAGTAAACAACACATGTAATAAAGCAAGCAACACCTTTAGAGAGGTCCCTATCTTAAGCAATTACCAGTGTACTTATATTGGAGAAAAAAATTATAAATGTGACAAGACACATAAGAATTTTAGCTCTGGTTGCAATATGAGAGAACATCAGTGTGCTCATTGTGCACAGAACCTTTACAAAGATGATAAATGTGGGAACATCTTTCCTCAATGCTCAAAGCTTATGACCCATCCAAGTACTCAGGGCCAAGAGGCACCTTGCAAATGTGAGGAATGTGAGAGAGCTTCTAACCCAGTGGCTAGCCTTCCTCAATACAGTGGAGCTCATCCTGGAAGGGAGCCCCCCAAATTTAAGGAATGTGTTCAAGCGTGGAGTTGCTCACCCCTTTCTAAATACCATAGCAGTGGTCAACACTACAGATTTATAGAATGTGGCCAAACTTTTAATAGAGAACCATGCCCTGTTAATCTCCACACAATTCATACTGGAGGGAAACCCTACAAATGTAGAGAATGTGGCAAACCCTTTAAGGGTTGTTCAACCTTTTCTAAACACCTGAGATGGCATAGCAGTGAGGAAACCTACAAATGTAAAGACTGTGACAAAATTTTTAAAAATTTTTCAACTCTTACTGAACACCAAAGGATTCATACTGGAGAGAAGCCCTACAAATGTAAAGAATGTGGGAAATGTTTTAATCGTAGCTCAAACCTTATTCTACACCAGAGAATTCACACTGGAGAGAAGCCCTACAAGTGTGAAGAATGTGGCAAGTGTTTTACTTTCAGATCAAACCTTATTAAACATCAGAAAGTTCATACTAGAAAGCATCCCTACAAATGTGAAGAGTGTGGGAAAGGTTTTGCTCTCAGAGCACATCTTACTCAACACCAGAGAATTCATACGGGAGAGAAGCCCTACAAATGTAAAGAATGTGGCAAAGGTTTTACTCAAACACAAAAGCTTTCTGAACACCAGAGAATTCATACAGGAGAGAAGCCCTACAAATGTAAAGAATGTGGGAAAGCTTTTACTCAAAGAGCACACCTTACTCGACACCAGAGAATTCATACAGGAGACAAACCATACAAATGTGAAGAATGTGGAAAAGGATTTACCCAAACGCGAAAGCTTACACAGCACCAGAGAATTCATACAGGTGAGAAGCCCTACAAATGCGAAGAATGTGGGAAAGCTTTTACTCAAAGAGCACACCTTACTCGACACCAGAGAATTCATACAGGAGAGAAACCCTATAAATGTGAAGAATGTGGGAAAGCTTTTACTCAAAGAGCACACCTTACCCAACACCAGAAAATTCATACTGGAGGGAAGCTCTACAAATGTAAAGAATGCAGCAGTGCTTTTAAGGATGTTTCATCCTTTACCAAACACCAGAGAATTCATGCAGGAGACAAGGAAAGTCCCAATCATAGCACCCCAGAACACCTGCTAGATTTCCTGCACATGCTACAAGTACCCAGAGTACTAAATTGGAATGTATTTCCCTAGCAGCTAAGCACACTCTTATCTCCTTCCAATGGCAAAGCTCTGCAGGGCTCTGAGTCAGAGTGCAGGGAGTTTTTCCTTCCTACCTTCCTTCCCTCCTCCCCTCCTCCCCTCCTCCCCTTCCTCCCCTTCCTTCCCTTCCTTTCCTTCCTTCTCTTCCTTCCCTTCCCTCCCTTCCTTCCCTTCCCTCCCTTCCTCCCCTTCCTTCCTTTCCTTCCTTCCCTCTCAGCCTTTCTATTTGTCTTTTTATCATCTCTCCTATCCCTTTTCTTCCAGTCTGTTTTTCTTTTCTGCTTTGAAAACTTAAGTCCTCTTGATGAAGGTAAAAATCATGCATCTCCCTAGCCACTCTCCTACAAGATTCCCTCCCTGCTCATTTATCATACACAGAAACTTGATACACTAGATTGAGAATTCACCTATATCTATTGCTTTTCTATTGAAGTAGGAAAAAATGCTGACTTCAAGAGGCTGTTAAATATTTCCTGTTTGTACTTTTTATGTTACCAGACCCAATCTTGCAATTTCTGGATTAAACCGTAAAAGCTGGGATTATTCACATAGGATTCTGTTTTACTTTAGTTTAGTCAGTTTCTTTGCTAGCTGAGAAACTTTCTGCACATATAACTTCCTTATGTCCAAGAAAAGCTGAGTAACAGTGGGATATAACGTGGACCCTAGCTGAGAGTTGGAAGCCTACCTCAACATAGGGAAAAAAAATGACCATATAAGCTACACCCACCAATAAAAGAATAGCCTTAGCCTATTTTCATAGTTCTTGATGCTGATTACTTGACAATCATTTGATTGGCCTTAAGCCCTATAAAATAATTTTCTTTGGTGCAAGGTCCTGCCATTCCCTGAGAGACCTCCAATAGAATACAGAAGCATCCCAAGCCTGACATTGAAGCTGGATAATTGGAATGTGGATAATGGTTCTCTGAGCCAATAAGAATACATAAAGAGAGCTGGGGATGCTGCTCAGGGATAGAGTGTCTGTGGGTTTAAGGCCTAACATTATAAAACAAAGAAGTAAAACCTCCCTCCAGATGCAAAAGAAGAAGGAGAAAACTGGACACTACATTCTAGGACTTGACATATTCTTCAAGATATAAAATATTGTAATGCCTAAGCTGGGACTGAACTATGCACCATGAAAAGTAAACTTGATACTTTGTGTCTTGAAGGGTCACGTGTAGAAATTAAACAGATTTCCTACAAGTTCCAACTCCATCTTCAGCAAAGGGCTCAGAGGAGCTTTCTGTCCCCGCTGAGTTTTCAGCCCCCACAATGTGGTCTGTGATAGAACCCAGAAGGAGCTCAGAAGGAAGATCAACAGACCATGGGCAGCCTGGGCTTTGTGACTATAGAACTGGGGGCAGACAATGATTGCAGAATAGTCACAGCTGGTGAAAAAACCTAATGGCACCTGGAGAATGGCTAGATTATGGAGCACTGACTGAAGTGGTGTCTTCTCTGCATG
This sequence comes from Marmota marmota marmota, assembly GCF_001458135.2. NCBI lineage: Eukaryota > Metazoa > Chordata > Mammalia > Rodentia > Sciuridae > Marmota > Marmota marmota. Next base: position 2,525,110 of record NW_026000172.1, read on the forward strand.
CAGAAGTTCCCATGGTGCATGAATTGGATGGGCATAGCCAGACACCTCCTTCATCAAATTAGGGCATATTTGGAATAGAGAAGTGCTCTATGCCTTAGTCATTTATCCCATGATCTCAGAAAGGTTCTATGGCCAGTGCAGTATGCCCCTGAGGATGCACCAGACACTGGTGATGAATGTAACCTGACAGAACCATCATCCTTTCAGGAAGAAGCAGTTCTGGTGGGCAACAAGAGTGCTTGGTACACTGACTGATTCAGCAGAGGCCCTTGGGCCATTGGACTGCCACTGCTGTAGAGCTCAACATGAACACCTTGTGTGATTCTGGTGTGCAGCAGAGCAGCCAATGGGGTGCCCATGTTGTATATGCCAGAAATACTGGGAGTTCTGGGCACCCCGGGAGTCAAAGAAACACTCATGAACTAATTAGCTCAGTTGGCAGGGCAAGAATTTTATTTCCATGTGCAGATGTTGAAAAAAAATGCTGTTAATGTTTGTCTTTGGCAGAAAAAAGATGACTTAAAATGTTAATCAGGTTTGTTTGATATCTTGGTACCTAAACTGAACAATTAAAAATAGAACTCTCTGGACATTTCTCTGGGACTCCCAATAAAACTGGAGCACAGGAGGAATGCACTATCTTTGCCTCTGAGAGGACCCATTCCCTCCCTTTAGAGTGTCCTCTTTCCTCACTTTTATACCTTTTTTTTTTTAACTGGATATTGAACCAGGAGTGCCAGTCTTTTGTAAATATTTTCTTTTCTTTTAAGATACTGTCTGGCTGACTTGAATAGGGACTTGAATTCACAGTCCTCCTGCCTTAGTTGTGTGCCACTGTGGCCAGCTTTCCTTTTCTTTTAAATAAACTTTGCTGTTGTTTTAGTAAGTGCAGCATCTTGTCTGGAGTCCTATCAAGCAAGAACACCAGAGTCAGGGATGGGGACCTCCAAAAGTGCCTCACTTTGTCTTCTTTGCAGCACAGTCAACACTGATTCTTGCCTTTTACTTGAAAGAGGAGGAAACTAGCTGAGGGATGCCACGTGGTCAATTAATGACAGGTCCAGACAGACTATTTCAGGACTCCTGTCACATGCCTGGCCTTCTCTGGAAAGAGAAGGATCAAATGTTTGCAGGGACAACACCTCCCCCTCCCATCTACCAGCACTGCAAAAGTAATAATTACTGCAATTGTCCCAGCTGCAGAAATCCCTTAGGCTTAACTTTCTTCTTCCTGCAGTTGCCCCATTTACCCTTTGCTAACATTTTCCCTCCCCACTGTTCTTATCAACTACCCATCCAATGGGACATCTAGGGTCAGAAGAGGAGTTAATTCTGCCCCATAAAGGATTCATTAAGAATGCCTGTTTGGGGGCTGAGGTTGTGGCTCCGAGGTAGAGCATTTGCCTAACGTGTGAGGCACTGGGTTCGGTCCTCAGCACCACATAAATATAAAATAAAGATATTGTGCCCACCTATAACTACAAAATAAATATTTAAAAAAAGAGTGCCATGTTTTCTCACCCAAAAGAATAATAAGTAGGATACATGACCCTGACGGTATAGCCCAGAAGGAAATTTTCTAAGGTTGGAGCAACTGCTTCTAAAATTGCTCAGCACAGCCTTTGAAGGCAGGAAGAAAGTGAAAATTTGAAGGGCATCCCTTCACCTCTTCCACCCCTCTGCAAGGCTCTGAAGCCCCCATCCCTATATACACTGTGAAGGGTCCAGCAAGGGTAGCAACCCCAATATGTGTAGATTTGATGCACTTGAGGAGTAGCAGTGACTAACCTGATCCAATAGCAATGCCACCTAACTCAGGATGGCCTGAGTCCTGGAGCATGCTCCTATGCTGGAGGGGGGGACCATCCAGTTACTCTGCATAGGCACATGGACTGTAGGACCTGACCTTGCATTCCGTATGCTTGGGGTGGCTGCTGGATGTGTGTTCAAGGAAGTGTTCTTGAGGGAGGATACAGAAGGGTAACAGCTCACAGGGGCCCTGACAGTGGGCAGCTCAAGGACAGCTCATCATTGTAGTCCACAGGCTACCTGTGGGAAATGGAAGCCTAATTCTCACCTCACCACAGCTCTTTGCCTTCCCATTCTGACACAAAGCCTCCATGCTTCAGTACCAGCTCCTATCCACCTCAATTTTTCTGGACAACTACCTGCAATATGGTGCCAGGGAAGTTTGGAAGGGAATCAGGAGCCAAGTGGTCACTGGCCTGTACAGTCCTGTGGTCCACCTCCCTCCTACCCTGACTGCACACGTTCCTTTTTCATAGGAAGTGTGCAGTTCCCACCCCTGAACCCCAGGGAGTACTACCCAGATATCTACAGCTGTGTGCTTGCACCAGCCTCTACTTCCTGATCCTTTTAGTCTCCTGCCCTCTGCAGAAATTTCTTCGGCTTCTGAAGCCTTCCCGACATATCTGCTCCTGGCAACCCAGATGAAATGACCGTGTTTCTGATGGAGTATTTCCTGCAGACCCCTTTTTTTAACCCCTCTGAACTCTGGCTCTGCCATCACTCTGCAGTTTGTTAAGCAGCTTGGCTGCCCTGGGCTCCATGGGTTAGGTTGTTTAAGATGTTAGATTTCATCATTTCTCCAGTGAGGCTGTCACATTTCTCACCTCGCTGAAGAAGTCCTCATTGTATCATGCACAAATGGTAATATAGACAAAGGTTATCATTTAAATTCCTTAGAGACTATATTAGATTGGTTTCTGAGATAGTGAGTTTGGCATGTAGCCTGAGATTTTTGCATTTCTAAAACGTGTGCAGGTGAGGTGTTTTTGCCACTGAGTGGAAAGTCCTTAAGGTGAACTCCTGGTGCTAATTCATTAGCACAAGCAGGCTTGCCTTGAGGGCTTCATTAAGAAACACTGTGTGAGCCCCCCACCACATTGATTCTCAGGCTTAAATTCAGAGGTTCCAAAGCTTTTCTAACAATTTTTCTGGAGACATCATGCTGGTCCACTGGTTTGTGGGCCACTGCTAAAACTGCATGAGTGCTCAGCAAAATAAATATGTAATAAATAAACATCAAAATTAGCATTTTTCTAAGATCTACATTTTTTTCCAATTTGTTCTAATTGGTTATACATGACAGCAGAATGCATTTTGATTCATTGTACAAAAATGAAGCACCACTTTTATTTCTCTAGTTGTACATGATGTAGAGTTGTACCATTCCTGCAATCATACACATACCTAGGGTAATGTTGTTGGTTTCATTTCACCAGCTTTCCTTCCCCATTCCCACTTCCTTCCCCACCCTCCCTTTTGCCCAACCCAAAGTTCTCTCTTCTTCCCATGCCCGCCCTCCCATTGTGGATCAGCATCCACTAATCGGAGAAAACATTTGGCCTTTGGTTTTTTGAAAGTTTTCTGGTGGAATCTTTTGGGTCTTCTAAATATAGAATCATGCCATCAGCAAATAGTGATAGTTTGAGTTCTTTACCTATTTGTATTCCTTTAATTTATTTCTTTTGCCTAATTTATTCTGGCTAGAGTTTCTTCTATGATAATGTTGAATAGTGGTGAAAGAGGGCATCTTTGTCTTGTTTCAGTTTTTAGAGGGAATGCTTTCCATTTTTCTCCATTCAAAATTATGTTGGCCTTGTGTTTAACACATATAGCTTTTACAATTTTGAAGTATGTTCCTACTATCCCTAGTTTTTCTAGTGTTTTGAACTTCAAGAGGTGCTGTGTTTTTTTCAAATGCTTTTTCTGCATCTATTGAGATGATTATAAGATTCTTGTCTTGTATTATGTTTATTGACTTTCATATATTGAACCTACTTTGCATTCCTGTGATGCACCCCACTTGATTGTGGTGTACTATGTTTTTAATATGTTATTTATGTGATTTGCCAGAATTTTGTTGACAATTTTTGCATGGATATTCATCAGGGATATTGGTCTGAAGTTCTTTTTTCTTAATGAGTCTCTGTCTGCTTTTGGTATTACGGTGATATTAGCCTTATAGAATGAGGTCGGAAGTGTTCCCTCCTTTTCTATTTCATTGAATAATTTGAGGAGTATTGATATTATTTCTACTTTGAAAGTCTTGTAGAACTCAGCTGAGAATCCATCTGGTCCTGTGCTTTTCTTGGTTGGTAGGCTTTTGATGGTGTCTTCCATTTCATTGCTCAAACTTAATCTGTTTAAATTGCATATGTCCTCCTGATTCAGTTTATGCAGATCATATGCCTCTAAAAAGTTGTCAGTGTCTTTCAGATTTTCTATTATACTGGAGTAAAAATTTTGAAAATAATTTCTAATTATCTTTATTTCAATAGTGTCTGTCATCATGTTTTTGTTTTCATCACAAATTTCAGTAATTTTTTTCTTTTTTCTGTTAGGGTGGACAATGGTTTACCAATTTTATTTATTTTTTTTTAAAAACATCTTTTTGTTTCATAAATTTTTAAAAATTATTTCTTTTCTTTCAATTTTATTAATTTTGGCCCTGATTTTAACTATTTCCTGTCTTCTACTACTTTGGTGCTGATTTGTTTTTCTTTATCTAGGGCTTTGAGATGTAATGTCAGGTCATTTATTTTGTTCACTTTTTATTCTTTTCATGAATTAGCTTGATGCAACAAATTTTCGTCTTACTACAGCCTTCATAGTGTTCCTCAGATTTTTATATATTATATTGGAATTCTCATTTACCTCTGAAAACTTTTTACCTCCTCCCTGATGTCTTCTGTTATTCATTCATCATTGAATAGCATTATTTAGTCTCCAGGTGTTGGAGTACCTTCTATTTTTTATTTTATCATTGATTTCTAATTTCATTCCATTATGGTCTGATAGAATGCAGGGTAGTATATTTATATTTTTGTATTTGCTGAAACTTACTTTGTGATGTAACATATAATCTATTTTAGAAAGGGATCAATGTGCTGCTGAAAAAAATATATTTGTTCATTGATGGATGAAATATTCCATATGTCTGTTAAGTCTAAATTATTGATTGTATTATTGAGTTCTGTAGTTTTTGTTTGTTTGTTTTGTTTTGTTTGTTTCAAATGTCAAGAGAGGTGTGTTTAAGTCACCCAGTATTATTGTGTGTGATGTATTTGGTTCTTCTTTTTAAAAAAAAAATATTTATTTTTTAGTTGTAGTTGGACACAATACCTTTATTTTATTTATTTATTTATATGTGGTGCTGAGGATCGAACCCAAGACCTCACAAGTACTAGGCAAGCACTTTACCACTGAGCCACAACCCCAGCCCCCGTGTATTTGGTTCTTGAAATTGAGAAGTGTTCATTTGATATACACTCATGCTACATTGTTTGGGGCATAGATATTTATAATTCTTATGTCTTGTTGATGTATGATTCCCTTTAGCAGTATGAAATGTCCTTCTTTATCCCTTCTGATTAACTTTGGTTTGTAGTCCATTTTATTTGATATGAGAATGGAAACCCCTGCTTGTTTACACAATCTATGTGAGTGATATTTTTTTCCCCATCCTTTCACCTTCAGGCTCTGGATGTCTTTTATTATGAGTCTCCTCAATGCAGTATTTTGTTGTTGTGTAATCCAATCTGCCAGTCTGTGTCTTTTAATTGATGAGCTTAGGCCACTAACAATCAGGGTTATTGTTGAAATATGGTTTGTATTCGCAGTGATTTTGGTTTATTTTTTGTTTTTAACTTGACTTGGTTTCTCCTTTTATTGGGTTTTTCTTTAGTGTTGTTCCTCCCTTTGTTGATTTTCATTGGTGGTTGTATTTTCTTCTCATGAAATATTTTACTGAGAATGTTCTGTAGTGCAGTCTTTCTTCTTGTAAATTCTATTGAATTTTGTTTGTCATGGAAGTTTTTTTTTTTTAAGAGAGAGAGAGAGAATTTTAATATTTATTTTTTAGTTTTCGGCACACACAACATCTTTGTTTGTATGTGGTGCTGAGGATCGAACCCGGGCCGCATGCATGCCAGGCGAGCACACCACCGCCTGAGCCACATCCCCAGCCCTGTCATGAAAGTTTTTAATTCATCATCAAATCTGAAGCTTAATTTGCTGGATATAAGATTCTTGGTTGGCATCCATTTTCTTTCAGAGCTTGGTATATGTTGTTCCAGGATCTTCTAGCTTTGAGGGTCTGGATTGAAAAGTCTGCTGACATCTCTATTGGTTTTCTCATATGTATAATCTGACACTTTTCTCTTCTGGCTTTTAAAATTCTATCCTTATTCTGTACGCTAGGCATTTTCATTGCAATGTGACTTGGTGTGGATCTCTTTTAATTTTGTACATTTGGTATCCTGGAAGCCTCTTGTATTTTCCAATTTATTCTTCATGTATGGTAAATTTTCTGATATTATTTCATTGAAGACATTGTGCATTCATTTGGTTTGTATCACTGAGTCTTCCTCTGTCCCAATAATTTTTAGATTTTGTCTTTTTTTTATTTAGTTTATTTTAATTAAGTATATATGACAGTAGAATGCATTTTGATTCATTGTACACAATTGAAGCACAACTTTTTATTTCTCTGGTTGTATACGATGTAATGTCACACCATATGTTCAGTCATCCATGTATCTAGGGTAATGATATCATCTCATACCACCATCTTTCCTGCCCCCCATTAGATTTGGTCTTTTCATGTTGTCCCATGATTCCTGGAGGTTCTATTCATGGTTTCTTACTATCTTCACTGTGTAGTCAACTTTATTTTCAAAGTTTATTTTATTTATTTTGTCTTCATTGCCTGAGATTCTGCCTTCCAAGTGATATAATCTGTTGATGATGCTTTCTATTAATTTTTTTACTTCCTTCCTTTTACGAATTTTTGATTTTTTTTCCTTCAGAATCTCAATCTTGTTCTTGAAGTAATCTTTTTAAAAAATCTTTATTTTATTTATTTTTTATGTGGTGCTGAGAATTGAACCCAGTGCCTCACACATGCGAGGCAAGTGCCCAAACATTGAGCTTACAGTCCTAGCCCTTGAAGTAATCTTTTGCTCTTATCTCTTTGTTGGAGTGATCAATTGTTTCTGTATTTGTTCTCTTATATCATACTTTGCTTTGCAGATCATTTTAATTATGTACATTTTGAACTCCTTCTCTGGCATGTCACCTACAGTGCTGTCAATATAGTCCATTATTGTAGCATCTTGGTTTGTTTGGGGCACTTTCTTTCCTTATTTTTTCTTGGTGTCCATGTGCCATCCTCTCCAGCAGTGCGAATCAAAGGTATTATACATTCTATCCTATAATCTTGTGGTGTACCTGCAGGTTACCAATACCTTTCCTTTAAGGGGGAGATAAATATTTACGCCACCCAATTCAAACAATATGCAGCTTTAAACCAAATAACTCCTATTTGGACAATTACAGTTTTGTTGTAATAAACAGAAATGTATTTGATTAATATTTACAATATAAATCATAGGTTTTCATAAGAGTCTACAGATTTTTAAATATTTATTGTTTAGTTTTCGGCGGACACAACATCTTTATTTTATTTGTATGTGGTGCTGAGGATCAAACCCAGCACCACGTACATGCCAGGCGAGCGCGCTACCACTTGAGCCACATTCCCAGCCCCTAATCTATAGTTTTTAATGGTGAACAAAGAGAGCAGGGGGTGTAGGATGTGAGGTTTATGAGGTAGGAGTGAGATTACAGAGGTATTAGATCATACGAAGAGTAAAAGAGGAATCATGAGAAGTAGGCTAACAGGGATACCTTTCTTGCAATCAAGCCTGTAGCATCCTTGGTGATAGTGTACCAGGTCCTCGCAGTTGTCTCCAGATAAAAACAGCCATGTTCCTAGTTGGTGGCAGTAGAAGCATCTAATCTGTAGATATGTTGGTGTTAGGCTTCCAGGCCCTACCTGTTGTCCTAAGTTGGAAGCTGCCCCAAGTAAAGATGGTGGTTGTGGCAGTGGAGGTAACCCAAGATGTTGGTGGAGGTGTCCCAAGATGGAGGTGACCACTTTCAGAGATGGGGCTGAGAGGGCAAGCCATGCTGTGGAATTGGGAAACCTGTTCAGAGATGCAAAGCCGTGGTGTACAGTGCTGCAGTGGGCTGCTACCTCCAGGCCCAAGGTGGAGGACAATATGTGTGGAGGGGCTTTTGAGAGGCCTGCAGTGTCCCAAGATGGAAGTGGGTTAGGGGAGCCATTCATTGGGAGATGGGATACTGCAGCAAGTTGCTCTCCTCTGTGTGGGTGCAGTTGTTCGTAAGATTTCCATCTTGAAGCCACTATCATGTTTGCTTTCCTAACCAAATGAAAATTTAATGGTTACTTTAGCAAATCTTGGGGGCCATAAGGAAGTGTGGACTATGTTTGCCTGAGATAGGAATTTGGAATACAAAGAAGATATGCTGAGTCTCAAAGTAGAAGGCTCATAAATCACTACAGTATAGGAAATGCCAAAAAAAAAAAATGACATTAAAAACAAGCAACTCCTAAACAACCCAGAATTCTTGGTAGGCCAGAATTCTGGCTCACAAAATACTAACCTGATAACCAGTCTATAAGAAACCCCTGGAAAAACTAGTGTAAAATCATGTATTTCTGCTCCAACTGTACCTTTGATCCAGCCCCACCCCACCATGTCCCACTATGAATAACACACCAAAACAGTGGTTTGCTCTATCTCCCTTGAAGATGTTTCACATTTTCCTTAAATGTGTACCCGCTCTCCTAAATAGATATGACCATATCTCTGATTGACAAATGCTGGAAGTCTGTTCTGCCATGCACACTAAAGTTCCCACTTTTTCCTAGTTGATCTCCCTCTCTCCCTCTCTCTCCCTCCCTCCCTCCTTCCCCCTTTTCTTTCTTTCTCCCTCCCTTTCAGGCATCTCCATTATATTACCTCATATAGCAAGATTTAGATTTTTAACACTAGAATTGTGGGGGTTTTTAATAGTTTGGGGTCTGACATCACATATATCAACAAGGGGAGAAAACCAGCAGCTATGGGAATTAAAAAAAAAAAAAAAAAAAGCTGGCAAGGGACCAGATTTGATGGCACATGCCTGTAAGTTCAAGTATTTGGAAGGCTAATTATGACTAATTTCAAGTTTGAGGACAGTCTTGACATCTTAGCAAAACACTGCCTCGAAATTGAAAAATAAAAATGGCTGGATAGAGAAATGAATAAATAAATAAATGATAAGGTTGAGCCTCATCTTGGAGAAAGACCTGAATCTCTAAACTACAAGAATAACCCATGGGAAATAATTAAAGATTTTCAGAAGGAGAATGATATTTTGGACATAATTACAAAATCACTCACACAATAATAAAAAAAAAATTACATTAACCAAAAAGCTGATGCACAACAAAAGAAAAAGCCCAGAGGGGAGAGAAAGAGTATAAAACTGGAGCAAATCTAGTCATTCTATGCAAGACTTATACACAAGTTATGTCAAGAACTTAAAAATCTTTACACCATAAACAATACAATTCAAAAGGGGGCAAAGCATCTAAGTAGACAGGTCTCAAAAGAAGAAATGCAAAGTTTCAGTAAATATATAGAAAAAATGCTCTATATAATTAGCCTTCCGGGAAATGCCAATCAAAAATATAATTAGTTATCATCTCATCCCCATTAGAATGAATAATTTGAAAAAGTAGCAGTGTGATATGGAGAAAAATGAACTCTCATGCACCTTTGTGTGCATATAAATTAGTGCAGCCAGTGACTCAGATTATTGCTCTGGAGTCGAATGATCCCTAGCATTGTGGTAAAAGCACAGATCAATCTGAGGGCACCTTCACTTAAGTATATTTGCCTAGCTGAGTTAAATGAAAACATCCTGGGTCTGACAGACATAACTGGTACTCTTTGAGGGTGGAGAGTGAGGCACATTCTTGTCCTCTGAGTCACCTAGAGGGTGATATGTACACACTCAACCACCCTCAGTCCCTGTGGAGTCCCAGTCATCTGAGGTGCCATCGTAGACTTGGCTCAATATTCTGTTGAGTCCTTCTTGGGATCAGTGCCTTGAATGTGTAAATGGCCAACTTGGTCCCCCTCCTGCTCTGCGGAGGGTCACAGACCCTCTTTCATCACCTTCTCTTTCCCTGCCAAGTGGTATTGACCAATTGTCCCCAGAGACCCTGGTTATCTTATTGCTGGGGTCACAAGAATGTGGAGGGACAGGTGGGCACAAATCTATTCTGAGAGTTCAGCATGGACAGTAGGCCAATCTCCATTTGGTCCACAAGGGGGAAAGGGGGAATGGGGATAGTAGAGCTTGCGTAGACTAGAGCAGAGGCCTAGGGGAGCTCTGCTATTCTTTCCCCCACTGAAGTACATTATGATTCCTTAAGTTATATAGCCATTGTGAATAGAACTACTGTATGTAATTGCATGCTATTATCAAGATATGTGTTTTCAAGGCAGTTGTTTTTATTTTTAGGATCATGTGGTGACACTATGTGTAACACTGGGAGGGAAAAACAAGGCCAGCTTTTTTATAGTGAATTGTATGCACTCCTCCAGCAATGTATGAGAGTGCCTGTGGCTGCTCATCCTCCTCATGGTGGATATTGCTCTTAAGAAAAGACCATAGCAGCTTAGTAGGTGTGCAGTGCATCTCACGGTTTTAGTTTGTGCTTTTCTCGTGACAGGTGATGCTAAACATCATTTTTACCTCTTTGTTGTCTTGTATCTTTTCTGTGAGTTGTCTATTCAGATTTGTACCCACTGAGTTATGACTGAGTTTCCTATTATATGTTGGACACAAGTTTATTTAGACACATACTTTCCAAATGTTTTACCCAGTCTTTGACTTGTCTTTTAATTTTCTTCATATGATTATTTTTCAGAGAGTAGTTTTAATAAAGTCCACATTTCATTTTTTGTTTTATAAATTTATTTGGGGGCTGTATTTAAAACCTTATCATGAAACATGGTCATGCACATCTAGAATTTACTGTTTGATATTTCAAATATAAATCTATGTATGGAGTATTTTGACGGGTTCTGGAACCCCGATGTATATATTCTTGAAGTTTACCCTTTTGAAGTCAGTGCTAGCTATTCTAGGTTTAGAAACATCTTGTTTTTGGGAATTTTACTGGGACTGCAGTGAATCTGCAAATCAGTTTTCAGGTAATTTAATCATAACTATATTGAGATCTGAATATTGTATTTCAAGATTCTCTGAAAGTATGTAATTTAATATTTACATGTGCAAGTACTTCAATTGTGGAGCATATTTTAAATTTTTAAAGTTTTCATATTGCAGCTTTTAAATTCCACCGTTTTCTATTCATTATTTCTGACAAATAGGAAATCAGAGGAATTTTGCATGCACTTTACTTCTTGCCACCTCCATCCATTTGACCCAGACATATGATGGTGGATTCTGTTTCTTTTTGATCTCAAAAATCATGACCCAGAATTATCAGACTTATGGATTACAGAGCTTCAGTGTGACTGGCACCATGGGCACAGGGGCAGCTCTGAAGAATTGTACCCAATGTTATATGATGTCCCTGGAGGCCAGCAGGTGGTACTTGGAGCAATGTTCTCTTGACTATGGTGGAACATCTGCTTTAGGAAACTTGTGTTCTCTGTTTTCTGTAAGCTTCCTTCTCCTTAGGAGCCACCCAGGGAGATTCCATGGCCTGGGAATTCCTAGAGGCAATGTCTACACTGAGGATCAGAACTCCCTTTTCTTCAGGACGCGCCTGGAAGTTGCCACAACTTGGGATGCCTGGGAGCTTTAAGGTAAGGAGCAGAGCTTTATTCTCCTTAGTACCTATCCATGGAGACACCACAGTGGATTCAGGATGACTGAGGTCTATGTGAGGAAACAATTAGGAAAATCTTACTGAGTACTGCCCAGCATGTGGAGGAAGAAGTTCTTCCACATTCTTTACTTTCTCAGGTTGCCGCAGTCTGGCTGGGCACAAATGCTGCAGTCTGGCTGGGCACACAATCACGAGCCACCACACAGCTTGTAGATTCAAACAGCAACTCTTTATTCCCGAACTCACACCAGCCGTCTACAAACACGTTCTGGGGAAATCCACGTTCTCTGCCCAAATCCACATCCACTGGGCTTCTATATCCCAAAAAATACTGTCTGAATCCCGTGAGAACTCAAGGGGAACTCAGGCAGCAGGATACACCCTATTCCCAGCAGGAATAATCTTAAACCTTAAACCTGGAACCTAAACCAGGAACGCCCTAAACCCGATTATCTTAAACCTGGAACACCCTAATCCGCCTTGGTCCTTGAGCAAGGTCACCTACATTCAATGTCACTGCAACATGGGGTACGCTGGCAAGGAAATTGTCATACCTACTTGGCTAATGGCTCCCAGCATCTCCCCCCTTCTGATTAATTAAACAACAAGCAGTGTGGCTTAAGGACCGTGCCTGGTAGGTTGTCCAATTCAACATATGGTTCTTACCCGTCATCGGAAAACTGACCTTTAGGCGTCAGCCTCCTGTCTTAGGTTGATACCACTGCAATTGAATCATACCCGTCACTGACTACC
>NW_026000172.1:2540485-2543923 GCF_001458135.2 Marmota marmota marmota
CCAGTTTGCCTGAGAAATTTCTAGGGATAGGCAGCTTGAAACAAAAACAAGATAAATCAAAACAATAACACATTGTTTTTTGAATTGGTCACCCATTCTTTCGCTCTTCCTCAGGGGCGAGCAATTTCACTTACCTCCAAGCTTCAGAAGTTCCCCATACGGGCCACCAAATGCTGCAGTCTGGCTGGGCACAAATGCCGCAGTCTGGCTTGGCACACAATCACGAGCCACCACACAGCTTGTAGATTCAAACAGCAACTCTTTATTCCCGAACTCACACCAGCCGTCTACAATCACGTTCTGGGGAAATCCACGTTCTCTGCCCAAATCCACATCCACTGGGCTTCTATATCCCAAAAAATACTGTCTGAATCCCGTGAGAACTCAAGGGGAACTCAGGCAGCAGGATACGCCCTATTCCCAGCAGGAATAATCTTAAACCTTAAACCTGGAACCTAAACCGGGAACGCCCTAAACCCGATTATCTTAAACCTGGAACACCCTAATCCGCCTTGGTCCTTGAGCAAGGTCACCTACATTCAATGTCACTGCAACATGGGGTATGCTGGCAAGGAAATTGTCATACCTACTTGGCTAATGGCTCCCAGCATCAGGTAATATTTTAGCAGCACTAATTTTACAGAAGTATTCCTTACTGAGACTTTGGCTGCTCATCATCATAGCATGTCACTGTGTTATGTGTGGATTGGATGTATTTCTGGAGACAAATACAAGGACACATAAAGGAAAAGTAGATGCCCCCTCAAGATGGTACAGGGAGGACCCAGTGTCTGGAGTCTCACTGGAGCCTGAAGGGAAGGGCTAAGGGGAAGTTTACCTCATTGCATGCTCTTATTTATGTTTTGATGACTCATTTGTCTTATAGTGTTAAAGTATTTGAGAAATATTGAGAGATTAATGTGTTAAAATTCAAAATAACTTTAAGTTTAAATATTATATTTGTGTCTGTTAAAATAAGAATCAAGCAGGTGGGCTATAACTCTGTGGTAATATTGTGTCTATTATGTGTAAGGACCTGGCTTCAATCCCAGGTACTATGAAAAGAAGCAAAACAAAGAAAGAAGCAAAACACAGACTTGGAAATTCAACAGTATAAATTAACTACTTTTGTTAATAAGTAGGAGGCAAGGAAAAAAGACTGAATATGTAGTAATCAAATACAATGGGTGCTCCTACTTTGAACATAAATTGTTTGTGCCTAACTACAAAATTATTTAAAATGTCTGGAATAATCAGTATATTAATTGGGTATATCCTGTTAAGGAATTATTCATGAGTATTTTCAATTATAGCTGTATTAAAGAATTCTTTCCATTACATGACTACAGTTTTTATTTTTTATTTGTTTTAGAAGGAACAGTGCTGGGGCTTCCTGGGTGAGTCTCTTCACAGTGGAGTGGACCTTTTGACAAGTTCTGGGGCCACCATGAAGGTGGCTGTGTGGGCAGTCTCTAGGCTACAGTACATATAATCTTCAGGGTATCAGGGTCAGTATGTGCCCTGCAGCTCCTATGGACCCTCAGGAAGGGTTGGATGGGGAAAATGCTGGGTTATGTTACCTAGAACTTTCAGGGGCTCATAGCTCCCAGGAGCCTACGTCATGAAAACTGCACAGGTGTAACAACCACTACTCAGAATTCATGAGGTTACTGGGCAGTTATGTGGCTTCAGTTTCCAGAGCACTCTGTGGAGAGTTCTTGACTGGGCAGGCAGTCCTTGGGATACACTACCCCAAATCCTCATGTACCACGGCAAGCACATGGCTTGAATCTCCCAGGAGCCACCCTGGTGAGTGCTGGGTAGCAGAATGATGGACTGCACTGCCCAGAGTTCTCAGGTGTGGCTGGTAAGAATGAGACAGGAAGCTCCCAAGAGGTTCTGAGATGAGGGCTGCAAAGCTTATGAGGGTCGTCACTACCCAGATCCTTTAGAACCTGCAGTTACCAGAGCACTCTGCAGTGAGGGCAGCATGGGCCAAATCTAAGACTGCACTATCTATAACCCTGGGGGACATGCAGCTTGTAGAGACTTATGCACTGAGGGATGTAAGGGCAGAGGACAAACTATGCTACTTGTAACCCTTGGGTGCTTACAGTACCCAGGAGCCTCTGGGGCGAGGGCTACAAGTACCAGACTTCAAAGCTCAAATTCCTTGGGAATGCCTGTACCCTATAAACCTGTAATTTGTGATACTACATCATGTACAACAATAAAAATGTAAACTTGTGCTGCAATGTGTACAATGAATCAAAATGCATTCTGCTGTCATAAAATAAATAAATTAATAAAAAAAAACCCTGTAACTCCCAGAAGTTTCTGTGGTCAGGGATGCACTGGTAGAGCACACCACTTAGTATCTTCAGGGTTCTAGAAAAAACATGGGATATGCAGCTCTGTGGTCTTCCTGGCATGGCTGTGCAGGCAAATACTGGACAACATGATCCACAATCCTCAGGGGTTGCAACGAAAAATGCATTTCAATACCCCACAATGCTCAGGGGCTATGGTTTCCATAACCTTCTGTGGTGAGTGGACAAATAACTGCACTGCATTACCCACAACCTTAAAGGGAAATTTAGCTCCATGAATCTTCTGCAGTGAGTGAGCAAAACAATGGACTACATTACTCAACATTCTGGGGGCTGTATCTTCTAGGGTCCTCTGCTATGAAACTCAGGACTGTGTTAACAACAAACCTTAGTACCGACAGTTCCCATGAGCCTTTATGGTGAGGACTGTAGGGCAGAGAACTTAACTGCACTATTAAGTATCCCTGGGGTGAGGTGCTGCCCAGGTGGGTGTGCAGCCTGCAACTCCCAGAGGCCCCCACAGTAATGGCATGTATGCTGAAAGTCAGACTACATTACTCATTAACCTGGGTGAATTTGAAGCCTGCAGTACCCAGAGGCCTGCAGTGAGGTTTGCAGTACAAGGTAGATATGTGGCCTGCAGTTCTCATGGTCCTTCCAGCAGGGGCATGCAGAAAAAACACTGGAGTACTTTACTCATAGTAATCAGAGGACTGCTGTTCCTAGGACCCTCAGTGGTGAGGGCTACTGGATTGAGAAGTGAATTGAACTGCCCAGAATTCTTGGATGTGTCCAAGTACCTGTGTAGCCTGCAGCTCACCACAGTGAGGCTGTGCAGGCAATCTCTGGGAGTTTCCATTTCCTATTGGATAGCTGCATGTGTGAGCTTCGTCTTGCACTACCAGACTCCTCTCTGGTAGCCAGGCAGTCTTGTGGTATGTATATTTTGGGAGCCTTGATGGTGAGGTCCTCTGAGTGTGTATGGAATGCACTACCCATTATAATCAGTGGAATGCAGCTCTCCCAGAGAGCACTGAGGCCTTTATTGACACGAACTACAATACCAAGAATTCCTGGGAATCTGAAGATTCAGGGAGCCATCATAGTG
>NW_026000173.1:0-15980 GCF_001458135.2 Marmota marmota marmota
TCCCTCCCACCCCTTTACAGCTTTTGGGTCCAAGAGTTCTTGGTTTTGAAGATTCCAGGGAAATTGAAACTTGAAAGATGAAAACTTCATTTGTTTTTAGAACATCAAACACTAGTAAACATAGAATATTAACTGAGTTGGTGACTATGTATTTAAATCAGGAATTCTGTTCTTGCATTAGATAAAGGAAATTTACTGAGCAATAAGTTCATTCCCCTTAATCCAAAAAATAAAAAGATGAGTAAATTATAAAATACTAAGCAACAACACAAGTAAAGCCTAAAAAAATAAAAAGGTGGGTTTTTTTTTTGGGGGGGAGGTGGACAAAATGTCTCACATTCGAGGCCTAGCTCATCCCCAAATTTTCTTTGACACTATGGAGTCCATCTCTGCATTCTCATTTTCAATTTTCATCTATACTAACCTCACATTCATTTAGAAAAAGAACTATATTCCAAATGCTCACAACACCTTTCTGAGTGCTGGGCATAAAGTGTGTGCATTTACAATTGAGCAATGAGAATTTCAACTCATCTTTTCTTTTCTTGCTCCTCAATTTGAAGCTACTGCTGTATAGTTCCACCCCCTTATTATAGTTTAGATGATTGGTGCCTTCCAAAAGCTCCCATTTGAGATAATGTAAGAAAGTTTAAAAGTAAAACAATTGAGTTTGTGAGTCTTAACTTAATCATGATGAGAATCCATCTACAGGGATTAAGTAGGTGGTAACTGTAGCAGGTAGGGTGTGGCTAGAGCAAGTTGGTTACTGGGGGTATGATTTTGGGATACATATTTTTTCTCTAGTGAGCAGAACACTCTCTAAATTCTATTTTTCATGTTCCAAGCTGCTTTCCTCCTGCACACCTATCTGCCATGATGTTCTGCCCCACTTTGGGTCCAGAGCAAAAGTCAGCTCTTTATGGACTGAGACCTCTAAAACTCTGAGCCTCAGATACTTTTCCTCTTATAAAGTTGTTTTTGTCAGGTGATTTGGTCATGGTGGTGAAAAAAACTGACTGAAATATTCCTTTTGATACCATCTTGGAAATCAGGAACTAGTCCTTATTCCCCAATATAAATAAAAATAACCAAAACATTTTCAGCACTCTAATGAAAGTAACCTGAATGGAGCAGACCTCACAAATTCAGTCAAACTTTTATTCAGCAGGTAATCAGGCATCAGATGGCTGATTTACTGGGTAGAAAAATGGCCACAATTGCAGAGGTGGTCTGGGTTTGTATATTTTACAATCAGAGAAAGAGGGTCTCAGTGCTTAAAAACTTTAACAAGCCATGGGCAAAAGGCTGCAACCATCTGGGACTTGTTTTTACTGGGCACAGTTTTTATTGATTGTATCAATTAAACAGTGTTTTACAGGGCAGAGATGGAGGGTTCAGGGCTCAGAGTCCAGTCTACATCTGACCTCCTGGGGTCATTGTATTTACAAGGGGATAAGACTGATGTACAGTAACACTGTCACTGGGAGTAAACTTATTTGGGAAAAGATCCCTCCTCCCAGGGACTGCAATCTTGGATTGATGGTTATCTCCCTTCCAGGGCTTGTCCTGTCACTGGGAGATAATTGTTTGGAAGGATCAAAGTTTTGGCCTCTCCCTCCTCCCAGGTCACAAACTGTCTTTGGGGCTTATTAATTCCATGACCTTCACCTTGTGTTGAAAATTAAACACCTTAGAAATGCCAAGGCAAGTGTAGAAACTAAATTTTATTTAATAAAAGTGATAGTGACAGACTTCTCTGAAAATAAGGGGCCCCAGAGCTGGGTGTTTTCTGGAGGGGATGTGTCTAGCTCTTTTATAGACCCTTATTATTGCCTTATCTTTGTTCTCCATGTATGCACTGGTGGGCAGGAAGGAGCAGGAGCACGGGGTTTCTAGTTAGCAACCCATTGTGGTGGGAGTGCAATTATGGAGGTTAACTGTTAGCAATCCATTGTTTTCTCTGATCACCAGTGATAACCAGTCATCATTCTCTCTGAACCCCCATCATTTATCAATAATGTGAAGTCAGCCTACTGAGAGGGGAGAAATATTTACCATAGGTACATCAGACAGAGCACTAATCTCCAGGATATATAAAGAACTCAAAAAATTTAACACCAAAAAAGAAACAAATAACCCAATCAGTAAATGGGCTAAGGAACTGGACATACACTTCTCAGAAGAAGATATACAATCAATCAACAAATATATGAAAAAAATGTTCAACATCTCTAGTAATTAGAGAAATGTGAATCAAAACTAAGATTTCATCTCACTCTAATCAGAATGTCAGTTATCAAGAATACAAGCAACAATAAGTGTTGGTGAGGATGTGGGGGAAAAGGTATACTCATAGGTTGTTGATGGGACTGAAAAATTTGTGCAACCACTCTGGAAAGCAGTATGGATATTCCTTATAAAACTTGGTATGTTAAGCAGCCAGCTATCCCACTCCTGAGTTTATACCCAAAAGACTTAAAATCTGCATATTACAGTGATGCAGCCACATCCATGTTTATAGCAGCTCAATTCACAAGAGCTAAACTATGGAACCAACCTAGAAGCTCTTCAATAGATGAATGTATAAAGAAACTGTGATTCTAGATACTTTTGCAGTGCTAGGAATTTAATGCAGGCCATAATGCTCTACCACTGAGCCACATGCCCAGTTCAAACAGTTTTGAAAAAGTATAAAATAACCCTCACAGAAGCACCTTTCATGTATTAATTCAATTATCACTTACTTTAATCTTCTATGTCATCTTAAAGATTAGCATACAAAAGCACCCAAATTTACTAGCCTGCACACAACCTCACAATAAGCAAATGGTAGAAGCCAGGATTTTGACTCAGGTTGATTCAAATTGTCGATACCACTCATTCATTTACCAAGTTTGACTAAGAGTCTATTACATACCAGGCACAATTCTAAGGAATGATGCAATAAACAATATCTCTGCCCTCTAGTTGGGAAGAGGGAGAAAACAAATCTAACGAGGGAAATCAATAAATAAGTGAACAATGTATCTTCACCTAGTATTAAATGCTAGAGAGAAATCAGATGAAATCAAGTGACAGAAGAGGAGGTCAGGCTCTATTTTAGAGGTCATGGGAAAGCCTCTCTTAAGTGATGACTTTTTTGCATCAAACAGAAGATGTGAATATAAGAGGCATGACCATTTAGAGGAAGGGGTGATTCAGCTAAAAAGAACACTGAGGATGACATTCTAATGTACAGTTTAAGTACCCTTTAAAGCAGGGTATTGAATAGTCCTAGAAGAAGGCAGTTGCCAAATCAGGCAATGCCTTGATAAACTGGATTTGATTCTATATGGTACAGGAAGCTTGTGGAGGATTTTGAGCAAGAAAATTACAAAGTAATTTGGGTTTTTTTAATTTTTTTTGAGAGAGAGAATTTTAATATTTATTTATTTTATTTTTTTAGTTTTTTGGCGGACACAACATCTTTGTTTGTGTGTGGTGCTGAGGTGTTGAGAGCCACAAACAAGTCAAGATGGCGCCTGGCATTTTGCCAGAAGGAGTGGTTGAGAAGTAACACCAGTGAACCATTAAGATGATGATAATTAAGTTAAGCTGTGTATAATTATTAAGATAATGACTGATTGCTGTAACTGGATGATGCTAAATTGAAACAAACTGGGTATTCAGTTGTGTATATAAACCTCTGCTGTCCAGCAATAAGGTGGCTCCTGCTAGCCTGGGTGCCCACTACTTTTGAGTTCCCATTGAGTTCCTGTTGAGTTCTCATGGAGTTCCCGTTGAGTTCCCGTTGGTTCTCGCGGAGTTTCCGTAGAGTTCTGGAGAGTCCTCGTTGGGTTCTGGCAATAAAGCAGTTCCTGTTTGAACCTACAAGTGGCTCGTGACTTCCCGATTATTTGTGCCCAGCCAGACTGCGGCACTGAGGATCAAACCCAGGCCGCACGCATGCCAGGCGAGCTCGCTACTGCTTGAGCCACATCCCCAGCCCCATACAATCTAATTTGTTTTTTTAAAAAATCACTCTGACCAAGCGTGTTGGCATACCTTGTAATCCCAGCAACTGGAGGCAAAGGCAGGAGAAACACAAGTTTGAGGCCAGCTTTAGCAATTTAGCAAGATTATCTCAAAATAAAAATAACAAGGAAAGCACCCCTGGGTTCATTCCCCAGTATCAAAAAAAAAATCACTTTGTTATGTGGGGATTAGTCAGGGAGAAAGAGAAATAGGTATACCAGTGAAGGCACTATTCAAACAGTCCAACCAAAAGATAACAGAACTTAAGACTAGACTTTGTTCATGGTCTACAAGTAGCTGAGATACTACAGGAGACTGCAACCTCACTGTCTCTATTTTTAAAAAAGACAGTAATATCCCTTTCTCTTGATCACACCCCATTTCTCCAGTTGCATTTGTGGGGAAAAAATCAGATTCATATTTAATATCCAGGTTAATGGTTCAGAGGAAGGGTAAAAATAAAAAGCAGGCCTTTGTTCATTTTTTTTTAAAGCTCTGCTTAATCTACTCTGTGATTTATAATAAGCCACAGATACCCATACATTGAGAAGCAGAAATAACCATAATGTTTCTTAGTCTAGATCTCCTTGTATTTGGAGATAAGAGGTACCTACTGCCTCCTGTAATTAGTTTCCCTCTCATGCTTTCTCTCTAGTACAGTCTTTTTCTAGATAGTAACTTCAATAAAGGGATATATACCAAAGAAGTATTTATTGAGTAATTTAATGTGTACCCAGGTCTCCCGATTTAAAACTCAGCTACCCACAGTGGAAAATGATGTCTTCATACTATGAATGAGAGGGAAAAAAATCAATATTACTCATCTAACTTGCCCAAGGTCAGAACAGAGGCAGAATTCAAACCCAAATATAACTCCTCTAAGTTTTTATCTTTCCACTACAGAAGCTATCAAAGACCAGACTATCAATTATAAATCAAGTATAAATATGTAGTTTTCATAACTTATTAACAATGACTAACTGTTGCTGATGAGGATGTGGTTTCTTTAATTCTCTCATGTAGAATTTTCAGTTGGGAATAGAAGGAAATGGAGTTTTACATTTTTTGAAAAAAATATATATTTTATGGTTGAGACTGCATGGAAATTAATCCTAAAAGAGCAATTTCCATCTCTTCAAAATATCTTAACAGATATGTACTATTTACTATAAAGTTAGGGTAAAGTTCTATGTGTTCGGTACAGTCTGGCCTTAAAGGATTTACAAAATAGAGAAAAAGAGGATGGGGTAAAAAGATGATCACTACACATGAAAAATAGCAAATATCCTAACCACTGAAGGGAAGATAGCCTTTTAGACTGCATCTTTGTAAGAGGGACTTTAAGTGAGCTTCCAAGTTTCCAGCACAGAAGTCTTAAGATGAGGTAACATCATGCTAGCAAAATTTGCAAGGGTAAAACCAATGCGATAAGAAATCGCAGACCTAAGTTTGGAAAGCAAGTAGGCTGCAGCCAATATGGAAAGCAGTATGGATATTCCTTAGGAAATTGGGAATGGAACCACAATTTGATCCAGGAATCCCTCTCTTCTGTCTATACCCAAAGGAATTAAAAACAGCATACTATAGGGACACAGCCACATCAATATTTATAGCAGCACAATTCACAATAGCTAAACTGTGGAACCAACCTAGATGCCCTTCAATAGATGAATGGATAAAAAATGTGGCATATATACACAATGGAATACTACTCAGCAATAAAAGAGAATAAAATCATGGCATTTGCAGGTAAATGGATGGAGTTAGAGAAGATAATGCTACTTGAAATTAGCCAATCCCAAAAAAACAAATGTTTTCTTTGATATAAGGGGGCTGATTCATAGTCTGATAGGGAGAGGGAACATTGTAGGAATAGATGAACTCTAGATAGGGCAGAGGGGTTGGAGGAAAAGGGAGGGGGCATGGGGTAATTAAGGATGGTTGAATGTGATGATCATTATCATCCAAAGTACAGGTATGAAGACATGAATTGGTGTGAATATACTATATATACAACCAGAGATATGAAAAATTGTGCTCTATATGTGTAATAAGAATTGTAATGCATTCTGTTGTCATATATACATTTAAAAAAGTAAAATCATGGAATATAATTTGCTCTTTAAAAAAAAGGTACCAGGTAACCCACAGCAAGAACCAAGGCCATGGTATGTCTTACCCCACCAAGGGAGCAAATGGGTTGTTGTTAGAGACTACAGGAGCCAGAGAGGCCAGGCAGATACACAGAATTAAGAATTGTTACATGAAGTCCTAATAGTTTACAGTTCCAAGCTCTTTTTATGGCATGCCAGTCTACACTATTTTCATCTACATACCATCTCTACTAGTGTATGACCTGAAAGGATGTGGAGATAAAGATAAGAGTTGGAACTATATCACATATCACTTTTTGATTAAACAAGAGGGGGCTCAATTAAGGCGCTATGCTATGTTAAGGTTAGTGCTTTTCAAACAGGGAATATGTAGGAAGAGCAGTGAAACACACAGAAATGCTACTTTCCATCCACATGGGGCTGAGTCATTTCAACAGTGTGTGCAAGTGTGAAAGGGACACTTTTAAGGATAGTTGGGGAAAAGTGCGCTGCATGTTTAGGGGTCAGATAAGTAACAAAGAAACATGAGTGATAAAAATTGCCTTGGGATTCTCCAAAAGGGATTGCGGGGTCCAGGATGTGCAGGGACAAGCCGTGACTGGAGGCCAGGCGGAGAACCCCAGCGCCCGCCAACTTGCCAACATTCTGCACGAATACATGCAGGAATGAGTGGCGCAGGACTCAATGGCCGGCGGAGGGGCCAGTGCTGGACCCAGGAGGTTAAGGTGCAGGGCGGTGGGCCGCGCCCGCAGCGGGTAGAGGAGAAAAGGGCCACGGGCAGGGGTCAAGGCGCCCATGAGTGAGGGGGAAAGGGTGGTCACGCGTTGCACAACCTGGCTGCCGCCGGCCTAGGTGCGGGCGCTGCGGGACGCCCATGCCAGGAGAGCACTGCCATAGGCGCCCTAGCCCTAGCGCCCGACACCACGCGCACCTCAGGCAGGCAGGCCGCCGCCGCGCGGGTCTGTAGAGTCTCAGGGAGATGCCTGTCTGTCGCAACCCCTCCCCACCCAACCGCTAGCTAGGGGGTCGCTCACCTTCCTCGTTGCCCCGGACCACCATGCCCGAGCCTGGCCAACTGCTCAGGCTTCGCAAGCTCCAGCGCCGCCGCCAAGTGCCCTCGCTAGCCGGGGAGGAGCGGGGAATCAACGCATCGCGGACCAGGGTCCCCCACAGTAGCGCGGCTCTGCTGCAAGCGTCCCACCTCCTCCCGCATGGGCCGGGTGGGAATGGGGACAACACCTGGGCTGCGCCTGACTATATCCTGCACTGGGCGTGGGGAGCACCAAGGAGGCCAGCCTCTGCATCACCCTGCTGCCCTGCCCCGCCGTCTCAGGTCGCTGAATCTGGGTGGGCTTGCTGTTCCTGCTGTAGCGGAGGTCCTCGGCAAGCCGTGCAATGGAGGCAGAGAACACAAGTGCAGACAGTGGCAGCAGTTTAAAGATAGTACTGGCATGAGGAGGGTCCAACCTAGATGCCCTTCAGTGCATGAATGGATTTTAAAAAAGTGGCAAATATACATAATGGAATTTTACTCAGCAATAAAAGAAAATAAAATCATGGCATTTGTAGGTACATAGATGGCACTGGAGAAGATATTGCTAAGTGAAGTTAGCCAATCCCCAAAAAACAAATGCCCAATGTTTTCTGATATAAGGATACTAATTTATAGTGGGGTAGGCAGAGGGAGCATGGGAGGAATAGATAAATTCTAGACAGGGAAGAGATGTGGGAGGGAAAGGGAGGAGGCAGGGGATTAGCAAGGATAGTGGAATGTGATAGACATCATTATCTAAAGTACATGTATGAAGACAGGAATTGGGTGTCAACATACTTTATATACAGAGTATGAAAAATCGTGGTATATATGTGTAATAAGAATTGTAATGCATTCTGCTGTCATTTTTTAAATCAATGTAAAAAAGGAAATGGAAGGATGAAAGATTTTTTTAAAAAACTCATTGACCTCTGTACTTTAAAGATGTATTTTGCTGTATGTAAATGATAGCTCATTGAAGTTGATTTTGTAAAGCAAGAGTTATGAAACAAAAAATAGTGACTGTGACTATGTCAAAATGTGTAATTATTGCTCCATCGAGGACACTGTTAAAAAGCTCAATAGTAATATTGGTTCTTATTGGTGATAAATTTATAGTAGATACTCCAGTGTCAAAAACGAATGGGATTAATGTGTAGAATATTCGAATTTTCAGAAAACATTGCTAATCAACAATAAAAATGGGAAACTAGGTAAAATAGAAAAGGTAATGCATTGGAAATTCACAAAAGAGAAATTTCAAATAACAATCAAAAACAGTACAAGAAAATGCTCAACTCTACTAATAACTAGAAAAATAAAATGAAAACAAAAAAATGCAAAACAAAACAAACAAAAAAGTGTCCAGCACTAGCTATTGATTTGCAGTGACATCTAGTGGAGAAAGGGTCACATATGAACTTGCCCATATTAGTGAACTCAGAAAATCCTGACCTACAGTGGTTAGCGGGAATGCACAAGGCACCACTCGGGTTGAGGGATCATGCCAGTACCAGGAGGGCCCACTGATCATTCCCAGTTTTTTGAGTGCAGTCCTGCATTGCACCTGTATATATGTAAACCTCCAACAGGTATTCCTTCTTCATGCAGCACCTGGGTTACACGGGAAGCAATTTTTCATTAAATGTTTTTAAAAAATTAATATCTTAGTCATGTATGCTTAAATACAATTCTAATCCAGGACCTTCCAGCAAAAATCAAGTGTACCACAAGGACACCCCCCACCCCCTCAGTCGCCCCTCAATGCAGTGTGGATTCAGCAGGAGACCCTACATTGTTAACAATAGTCTTTACTGTCTTAATGCCCCAACATGAAGCCAACATTCCTTTCAAAGTCTTAATATTTTTCCCTCATTTATTTCCCTAAAATATTTGAAGAGAATTTGCGAGTACTCTGCAAACAACCAGTATTTTTTTTTTTTTTTTTGAAAACTGATTTGTAAGCATGGGGCTTAATTACTGGTGAGAGAGAGTGAATATTCAAATATGGTTTGTTACTTTTCCCCCTTTTTCCTTGCCATTCTATAAACTTTCAACTTCAATACTCTTTTTCTAACCTAGCAAATTCAGATTGCATGCTTTTTTTGAGATGCCACAATTTAAAACAAATGGTGTAATTTCAGTAGGCTCACAACTGCTTGCCAACTGCAACACCAGGAGGTCATGTGCTGAGATGCCACAGAAACCAATGACAACGCATTCTTCATTATGAGGCTTAGAAATCTCTCTCTAAATGGAATTATTTTCATCAACTAATAAATGGCAAGACTTGGGCTGGGCTTGTGGCTCAGTGGTAGAGCACTTGTCTCGAGTATGTGTGAGGCACTGGGTTCGATCCTCAGTAACACATAAATGAATAAAAGTATTGTGTCCATCTACAACTTAATTTTTTTTTGAAAAAGAAATGGCAAGACTTCATTTTGAAATTGAAAAATAATCTGTGAACTCTATAGAAACTACATCATGGTTTCCTGAGGTTTTGTTTTTTGTCTGCTCCAAAATATTCTGTCTTTTGCCATCTCATGATGTCTGAAAAATCTTTTATTTCAACTTTGTCTAGTCACCTACATTCATGTTTTCATTCATTTATCTATTTCTAGTTATTCTCAAAAGGACTATCTTTCCCATCTAAGGCAAGAAGGCCTAATTTTTAAGAAAGGAAATGAGATGGCTAACCTGGACCCCCACTTAGGGGAGTGCTTTAGGGAACTTCCACTTTTCCCTCTTTTCTGAACTTCATTAAAATTCACTACTGACATCTCAAGGGACATATGTACATAAAGACCAGTGATCCTTAATGGGACAGCTCTAGACAAGGATTTGACTTCTGCTACCCTTTCACCTCAGTATCTGGCAATTAACTTACCTTGGAAACATCCACAGCTAGTATCTAAAATATCAAAAAAGAGAATAAGAGCATGGAACCATTAAAAAATAAGTTTGTATTCAAGTTCCTAGGGTGATGTGGTCACAGTAACTCATGTCATCATGCTGATTGTTATAAGGCATACTGCACGTTATGCTGAAAGATGAAATAACAAGGGAAAATGAGCTCAAACTTATGGACACTTAGGGAGTTGGAACCAGAATTGGTTTGCCAAGACTGAACACTTTCAGACATGCACAAGTGTATATATTTAAATGACACTGTTCACAAAATTCAGCATGATGCCACAACTAGTTATGGTATACATTCCATATGCCACTCACTGTGCCAGAACTTTTGTGCCAGTGGAGAATACACATTTCCTGTCATCAAAAAACTTTCAAAGTCATGAGGAAGGCAAATAAGGTAAAGAGTCACCTGGAGTACAGGTTCAGGGCTACCACCTAAGGGTAATCTATGGAGCATGTAGAAAAGGTATGGGGGGGGGGCTTTCTGGAAAAGTGAGATCACAGTAAGTACTGAGAGACTAGTCCAGTTAGAGAAAGGCAGAGAAGGGAGAGAAGACACGGAACATTTCAGGAATCACACAGTGTGAATTGGTCTGTGGGGAGGGGTGCATGTTAATGAAGGAGGTTGGAGAGATAAATTTGGGTCAGAGCATGAAGGGCTGATATATTTTGACTTTCCTAAGGGCAAGGAACCAATGAAGGTTCAAGCAATAAGGTGACATTAGAAAGTCACTCTAAGTGCTACAGGGAGAATGGGTTTGAGAAGTGATATGGGGGTCTTGTAATTGTCCAGGTGCTCAGATGTAACCCAGAAGAGAAAAAGAGATAGATTTGACTAAGGTAGGGGTTTGTAAACCGACTATAATGATATAAGAAAAGGGAAAGGAAGTTGAAGGCATTGAAGGAAGAGGTCATGGAAGCTAAACGGAGGAGGGAAGAGGACATGCCAAGGGTGGGTGGGGATTGGTAAAAAGATGGTGTCAGTGGGTGGTGGGAGACCTTTCAAAGGATTTTGGGATCCCAGAATTAGAGAATGTGGAAGTAACAAGATTGTAGAGGAAAATTGCAGCTGTGATAGGAGGAAGGACAAGACATTGAAAGGGAGAAATTCAAGGCTATGAAGGGGCAGAGTAGAAAAGGATCATTACTGTACATGTCAAAATCATCAGGAATAAAGACCCTCTAGAGAAAGGGACAGTGATTCAGAGCACCATTTTGATGATTATGTCAAAGGAGTGATTATCAACTAATATGTTTAATTCTAAAACAATGATGGCCCTATGGCAGAGATTTCCAAACTTTCTGTGTTCATGGAATCCTTATTGTCTTTTCCTTTCCATCAACCCTAGGCCAAAAAAAATACTAACATTTTATATAGATAGGGTCAAACAAGTATTTTTGACCTAACAACTTGGTAACTAATTGGAAAACATTACAACACATAAAATGAAAGCAAAAATAATATTTTGATTTTGTTCTTAACCGTCATTGCTAATGGGGCATGTATGTCCTTTGGACAATGTTATCACTTCTCAAATTTTGGAATCAGGTTGACACTGTCATTCTTTCATTCCCTATTCCACATTGGCATATATTTCATCATATTGCTGTATACTTCAAATCCCACCATTCTGGAAAATACAGATTTTCCTGCCTCTAGTCATAATAAAGCTGGATCACCTGGCTGGGTAATGGCAGTCAAATATATCAGGTGTAAAACTACTTTTCCCCCTGTGTAATCTGTGGGGTAGAATTTTTTTACCAAGTAACTATTCTTTTTAATCTTCAGCCTCTATTGATGATTCTGGCCTAAGTCAACCATTATATTGGGTTGCAAAGGATGTTTTTCCTAATTCCATCATCCCTTCTGATTATTAGTTAGCATTCTTCTTTAAGAAAAATCCCCTTATGTACAAGGGTGTATTTATTATATTATAATTTCTTCTTAGAAATCAGGGCAAATGTTCAATGCTTTCTATTTAATTAATATTTTATACAGAAAGGTGTTAAATTAAAATAAGCTTTTAATTTCCCTCTTTAGTCTTCTTTCATTTTTTTGAAAGTTCTAATAGAGGCATAGATTTTCACTAATTAAAATGCTGCAATCAATTATAATTATTTTTCTGTGTAAAAATTGACCCCAGTTTACCAACGGGAGCCCCTTGAAGTTGGAAAGATTCATTGCAGTTCTCTCAAAGAAGCACCCTCTAGGCACAGGACACTATGAGGTCAAAGACCCTAAGGTGGAAATATGCCTGAATATTTAAGTACAATTAAGCTGCAAAACAGTGACAAGGACCAGCATGATTGGAGATGATATCAGAGTTGGGAGAGAAGAATGGCAGAAAGCCATTCATATCATTCACTGGCTCTTTTATGTCAATTATGAAAGAGCCATCAAAGGGTTTTGAACAGAGGGGTGATGTCTAATATGACTTGCTTTTAAAAGGAATCTCTGTGGCAGCCAGGTAGGGAAGAATTAGGGAAGAGCATGTTAGGAATGGGGTGAAAATCAGGAAATCTGCTTTAGTCATGTTAAGTTTGAGATATACATGAGATATACAAGTAAATATTAAATAAGCAGTTAGATGTTTACTTGGGGTCTGGGGAGATGTCCAAGTTGGGGATATACTGTGTGTGGTGTGTATGTGTGTGTGTGTATATATATAAAATTTATATATATAATAGTGGAATGCATTACAACTCTTGTTGCATATATAGATCCCAATTTTTCATATCTCTGGTTGTATAAATAGTATACTCACATCAATTCATGCCCTCATACATGTACTTTGGATAATAATGATCATCACATTCAACCATCATTGATTACCCCATGCCCCCTCCCTTTCCCTCCAAACCTCTTCCCTACCTAGAGTTTGTCTATTCCTCCCATGCTCCCCCTCTCTATCGCACTATGAATCAGCCCTTTATATCAAAGAAAACATTCGGCATTTATTTTGTGGGGATTAGCTAATTTCACATAGCATTATCTTCTCTAACTCTATCCATTTACCTTAAATGCCATAATTTTATTCTCTTTTATTGCTGAGTAATATCTCATTGTGTATGTATACCACATGTTTTTATTCATTCATCTATTGAAAGGCATCTAGGTTGGTTCCACAAATTAGCTATTGTGAATTGTGCTGCTACAAACATTGATGTGGCTGTGTCCCTGTAGTATGCTGTTTTTAAGTCCTTTGGGTGTAGACCTAAGAGAGAAATTGCTAGGTCAAATGGTGGTTCCATTCCCAATTTTCTAAGAAATCTCTATACTACTTTCCATTCTGACTGGATTAAGACAAAATCTTAGAGTGGTTTTGATTCGCATTTCTCTAATTGCTACTGATGTTGAACATTTTTTCATGTGTTTGTTGATTGATTGTACATCATCTTCTGAGAAATGTCTCTTCAGGTCTTTGGCCCATTCATTGATTGGGTTATTTGATTTTTTGGTTTCTAGTTTTTTGAGTTCTCTATATACCCTAGTGATTAGTGCTCTACCTGATGTGTGAGGGGTAAAAATTTGCTCCCAAGATGTAGGCTTTCTGTTCACCTCACAGATTGTTTCTTTTGCTGAGAAGAAACTTTTTTTGTTTGAGTCCTTCCCATGTATTGATTCTTGATTTTAATTCTTGTGCCACAGGAGTCTAAGGAAGTTGGGGGTCTAACCCCACATGATGGAGATTAGGGCCTATGTTTTCTTCTATTATATGCAGGGTCTCTGGTTGTATTCCTAAGTCCTTGATCCATTTTGAGTTGAGTTTTTTGCATGGTGAGAGATAGGGGTTTAATTTTATTTTGTTGCATATGGATTTCCGTTTTCCCAGCACCATTTGTTTAAGAGGCTATCTTTTCTACAATGCATGTTCTTGGCACCTTTGCCTAATAAGATAATTTTAGTTTTGTGGGTTTGTTTCTGTGTCCTCTATTTTGTACCACTGGTCTATCAGTCTGCTGTGGTGCCAATACCATGATGTTTTTGTTACTATTGTTCTGTAGTATAGTTTAAGTTCTGGAATAGTAATGCCACCTGCTTCACTCTTCCTGCTAAGGATTGCTTTAGCTATTCTGGGTCTCTTATTTTTCCAAATAAATTTCATGATTGCTTTTTCTATTTCTATGAGGAATGTTATTGGAATTTTGATTGGAATTGCATTAAATTTATATAGTGCTTTTGGAAGTATGGCCATTTTGATCATATTAATTCTGCCTATCCAAGAGCAAGGTAGATTTTTCCATATTCTAAGGTCTTCTTTGATTTGTTTCTTTAGGGTTCTGTGATTTTCATTATATAGATCTTTCACCTCTTTCATTAAGTTGATTCCCAAGTTTTTTGTTTGTTTGTTTGTTTGTTTTGTTTTGTTTTGTTTTGTTTTTGTGGCAATTGAGAATGGGGTAGTTTTCCTCATTTCCCTTTCTGAGGATTTGTCACTGATATACAGAAATGCCTTTGATTTATGGGTGTTGATTTTATATCCTATTACATTGCTGAATTCATTTACTAGTTCTAGAAGTTTTCTGGTGGAACTTTTAGCATCTTCCAAGTATAGAATCATATCATTAGCAAGTAGTGCCAATTTGAGTTCTTTGGTTATATGTATCCATTTAATTTCTTTCTTCTGTCTAATTGCTCTGGTCAGTGTTTCAAGAACTATGTTAAATAGAAGAGGTGAAATAGGGCATCCCTGTCTTGTTCCAGTTTTTAGAGGGAATGCCTTCATTTTTCTCCATTTAGAATGATGTTGGCCTGGGGCTTAGCATAGATAGCCTTTATGATTTTGAGATATGTTCCTGTTATCCCTACTTTTTCTAGTTTTTCTTAACATAAAGGGGTGCTGTATTTTGTCAAATGCTTTTTCTTTGTCTATTGAGCTGATCGTATGATTCTTATCTATTGATATCCATTATCTATTGATAAGATTCTTACCTATTGATGTGAGGAATTACACTTATTGATTTCCATTTGTTGAACCAACCTTGCATCCCTGGGATGAAACATACTTGATCATGGTGCATGATCTTTTTGATGTTTTTGTATTGGATTTGCCAGAATTTTATTAAGAATTTTTGCATCTATGTTCATTAGAGATACTGATCTGAAATTTTATCTTTTTTGATATATCTTTGCCTGGTTTTGGAATCAGAGTGATTGTTGAGAGCCACAGCCAAAAAGTCCCCCAATGAGCAGCTCCGTGGTCTGAAAGAGCAGGGAAACAGCCCAAAGAGCATCACCACAGAGAAGCCAATCAGCTAGATGTTGCTGGGACAATGGAACCATCATGGGGAAGATTTAAAAAGAATAGAAAAGAAAAGCCCAGGGACTCTGCCAGTTGGCACATTGCCATTGTGGACGTTGGTATCTTGTTTGCTTAGTTCAAAGCCTTCAGTTCAGACAAAAGTAGAGGAAGGAGAAGACATATTGATTCAAGTAAAAGAGAAGGTCTCTCAAGTTAGTCAGAAAGAGGAAAAAATTCAAGTAAAAGAGAAGGCCTCTCAAGCTAGTCAGACAGAGAAAGAAAGTGTAAAGCAGAAAAAGCCATCAGGGGGAAAGTTACAATAGGAGACTGCTACTAACACCTTTCTATCACCAGAGGGTGTAAGTGTCCAACCAACAGCACCACCTCCACAGGAGACTGCTACTAATACCTTTCTATCACCAGAGGACGTAAATGTCCAACTAACAAGGCCACTTCCATATGCTGGGAGGCCTCCAACCCCCGCAGTTGATAGTTGGGATCCTGAGACAAGATCTCAAATATTAACATGCCCTGTATTTGAGGCAGGAGGGCAGCGAATTTACTATACTTTAAATTTCAAAACAGTGAAGCAGCTAAAAGAGGCTGTAACAACCTATGGTCCTCAAGAACCCTTCACTGTAAGCATGGTCGAATCCATTA
>NW_026000173.1:16235-57838 GCF_001458135.2 Marmota marmota marmota
CTTCTACCTCTTTTAAACAATTTTGCTCAACATTTGGCATTACTCATATAACAGGAATCCCATACAATCCACAGGGACAAGGCATAGTTGAAAGAGCTCATCAAACTATTAAAATGTACTTATTAAAGCAAAAAGAAGGAATTGGGAAGGGGTATATATTCCCCAAAGATAAACTTAAAATAACCCTTTTTACTCTAAACTTTTTAAATTTGGATTCATCAGGACTTAGTGCTGCGGAAAGGCATATGTGTCCAAAAAATGTACATAAGCCCAAAGTACTTTGGAAGGATATTCTAACAGGACAATGGAAAGGTCCTGACCCAGTAATTGGCTGGGTCGTGATATTGGCTTCATAGAATGAGTTTGGAAGTGCTGCCTCATTCTCTGTTTCCTGAAATAAGTTGGAGAGTATTGGTACTAGTTCTTCCTTAAAGGTCTTGTAGAACTCTCCTGTGTGTGTATCCATCCAGTCCTGGGCTTCTCTTGGTTGATAGACTTTTGATGGTGTCTGCTATTTTGTCACTTGAAATTGATCTGTTTAAATTGTGTATGTCATCCTGATTCAATTTGGGCCAATTATATGGCTCTAGAAATTTGTCAATGCCTTCAATATTTTCTATTTTATTGAAGTAAAGGTTTTCAAAATAACTTCTGATTATCCTAATATTTCTGTAGTGTCTGTTGTGATATTACCTTTTTCATCATGTATGTTAGTGATTTGAGTTTTCTCTCTCCTCTATATCAGCATGGCTAAGGATCTGTCAATTTTATTTATTTTTTCAAAGAACCAACTTTTTGTTTTGTCAATTTTTTCAGTTGTTTCTTTTGTTTCAATTTCATTGATTTCAGCTCTGATTTTAATAATTTTCTGTCTTCTGCTGCTTTTGGTGTTAATTTGTTCTTCTTTTTCTAGGTCTTTGAGATGCAGTGTTAAGTCATTTATTTGTTGACTTTTTCTTCTTTTAAGGAACAAACTCCATGCAATGAACCTTCCTCTTAGAATTGCTTTCATTTGTCCCAGAGATTTCAGTATGTTTTATCTGTGTTCTCATTCACCTCTAAAAACTTTTTAATCTCCTCTTTGATGTCTTCTGTGACCCATTGTTCATTCAGTAGCATATTATTTACTCTCCTGTTGAGGGCCACAGCGGAGTCGGGATGACTCATGGCATTTTTGCCAGAAGTAGTGGTTGAGAGGTGATGCTAGCAAGCCATTAAGATGATGACTTTTGAGTTCTGGCGGAGTTCCCGTTGAGTTCCACTTGAGCTCTCGTGGGGATTCCCGGAGAGTTCCCATTGGTTGGGGAAGTGCTGGAGGAGGGATTTTTCCGATTGGTGGTTGCTGGAGGAGCCACGTGGTGGTCGGGAGAGTTCCTGGAGAGTTCCCAGAGAGTGTGCGTGGAATGCTATTGGAGTTCAGGCAATAAAATTTCCTGTTTGTAGATACAAGTGCTTTGTGGCGGCTCGGTGATTTGTGCCCAGCTAGACTGTGGCACTCTCCAGGTGTTGGAGTGGATTTTATTTCTTCTTTTATCATTGATTTCTAATTTCATTCAATTATGGTCTGATAGAATGCAGGGTAGAATCTCTAGTTTTATTTTTGTTTTTTTATATATATGCTAAGAGTTGCTTCGTGGAATAGTATTGGTCTATTTTAGAGAAGGATCCATGTGCTGCTGAGAAGAAAGTATATTCTCTCATTTAAGGCTGGAATATTCTATATATGTCTGTTAAGTCTAAGTTATTGGTTGTATTATTAAGTTTTATAGTTTCTTTGTTCAGCTTTTGTTTGGAAGATGTATCTAGTGATGAAAGAGGTGTATTAAAGTCATCCAAAATTATTGTGTTGTGGTGTATTTGACTCTTGAATTTGAGAAGAGTTTGTTTGATGAACATAGCTGTTCCATTGTTTGGGGCATATATATTTATAATTGTTAAGTCTTGTTGGTGTATGGTTCCCTTGAGTAGTATGTAGTGTCCTTCTTTATCCTTTTTGATTGACTTTAGTTTGAAGTCTACTTTATTTGACCATGTGAGTGGTATGATTTTTCCCAACCTTTCACCTTCAGTCTGTGAATGTCTTTTTCTATGAGATGAATCTCTTGGAGGCAGTACATTGCTGGGTCTTTTTTTCTGATCCAATCTGCTAGTCTATGTCTTTTGATTGGTGAGTTTAGGCCATTAATATTCAGGGTTATTATTGAGACATGATTTGTATTCCCAGCCATTTTTGTTTATTATTATTATTTAATGTGGTTTGATTTCTCTTCTGGTTAGACTTTCCTTTAGTGCAATCCCTCCCTCTGCTGAATTTCTTCATTATTTTTCAGTTCTGCTTCTTGGAATTCTTTGCTGAGGATCTTCTGTAGTGCAGGCTTTCTAGTTGTAAATTCTTTTAACTTTTGTTTATCATGAAAGGTTTTTACTTCATCATCAAATCTAAAATTAGTTTTGCTGAATATAAGATTATTAGTTGGCATCCATTTTCTTTCAGAGTTTGGTATATGTTATTCCATGATCTCCTGGCTTTGAGGGTCTGGGTTGAAAAATCTGCTGAGATACAAATTGGTCTCCCCCATATGTTATCTTATTTCTCCCTCTTTCGGCTTTTAAGATTTGGCACTTATTCTATATGCTAGGCATTTTCATTATAATGTGCCTTGGTGTAGATCTGTTGTGATTTTGTACATTTGGTGTCCTGTAAGCCTCTTTTTTATTTTTATTTTTTGTATTTTTTTATTAGCTACACATGACATTACAATGATCTTGGCAATTCATACATTTAAAACAGTTGGGATATAATTTCTCATTTTTCTGACTGTACAGATTGCAGAATCACACTGGTCATAGAGTCACCTATATACATACAGCAATCACAATGTCTATTCTATTCTGCTGCCCTTCCTATCCTCCTTTCCCCTCCCCTCCCCTCCCATCCTTAATCTGTATCCAATCTAATGTGACACACTTTTTTTTTCTTTTTTTCCTCACAACATCATACATGTATTCTGTATAATGATGAGGGTCGCCTTCCATCTTCTGTGTAACTCCCCTTCTCCCTCCTTTTCCCTCCCACCTCTCTTCCCTATTTAGTGGTAATCTTCTTCTCATGCTCTTCCTTTCCCATTTTGAGTCACCCCCCCCTTATATCAGAGAAGACATTCGTGATGTGTTTTTTAGGGATTGTCTAACTTCACTTAGCATAATCTGCTCTAATGCCATCCATTTCCCTGCAAATGTCATGATATTGTTATTTTTTAGTGCTGAGTAATATTCTGTTGTGTATAAATGACACATTTTTTAAAATTCATTCATCTATTGAAGGGCATCTAGGTTGGTTCCACATTCTAGCTATTGTGAATTGTGCTGCTATAAACATTGATGTGGCTGTGTCCCTGTAGTATGCTCTTTTTAGGACTTTTGTGTATAGTCTGAGAAGGGGAATAGCTGGGTCAAATGGTGGTTCCATTCCAGCTTTCCAAGGAATCTCCATACTGCTTTCCAAATTGGCTGCACCAATTTGCAGTCCCACCAGCAATGTAGGAGTGTACCTTTTTCCCTGCATCCTCACCAGCACTTATTGTTGTTTGACTTCATAATGGCTGCCATTCTTATTGGAGTGAGATGATATCTTAGAGTAGTTTTAATTTGCATTTCTCTGATTGCTAGAGATGGTAACCATTTTTTCATGTATTTGTTAATCGATTGTATATCCTCTTCTGAGAAGTTTCTGTTCAAGTCCTTGGCCCATTTGTTGATTGGGTTACTTGCTTTTTTGTTGTTTAACTTTTTGAGTTCTTTGTATACTCTAGAAATTAGAGCTCTATCTGATATTTGAGGGGTAAAAATTTGTTCCCAGGATATAGGCTCCCTATTCACCTTGCATATTATTTCTCTTGCTGAGAAAAAACTTTTTAGTTTGAATTCGTGTCATTTGTTGATTCTTGGTTTTAACTCTTGTGCTATAGGTGTCTTATTAAGAAATTTGGGGCCTGCCCCCACATGATGAAGATTAGGACCAACTTTATCTTCTATTAGATGCAGAGTCTCTGGTCTGATTCCTAGCTCCTTGATCCATTTTGAGTTGACTTTTGTGCATGATGAGAGAATGGGATTCAATTTCATTTTGTTGCATATGGATTTCCAGTTCTCCCAGCACCATTTGTTGAAGGTGCTATCCTTTCTCAATTGCATGGTTTTAGCACCTTTGTCTAATATAAGGTAGTTGTAATTTTGTGGATTTGTCTCTTTGTCCTCTGTTTTGTACCATTGGTCTACCAGCCTGTTTTGGTGCCAGTACCATGCTGTTTTTGTTACTATTGCTCTATAGTATAGTTTAAAATCTGGAATTGTGATACCACCAATTTCACTCTTCCTGCTTAGAATTACTTTAGCTATTCTGGGTCTGTTACTTTTCCAGATGAATTTCATGATTGCTTTTTCTATTTCTGCAAGGAATGTCATTGGGATTTTGATGGGAATTGCATTGAATTTGTAAAGTGCTTTTGGTAATATGGCCATTTTAATAATTAGTTCTACCTATCCATGAGCAAGGTAAATCCTTCCATCTTCTAAGTTCTTCTTCTATTTCTTTCCTTAGGGTTCTGTAGTTTTCATTGTATAGATCTTTCCCCTCTTTTGCTAGGTTGATTCCCATGTGTTTTTTTGTTGTTGTTGTTGTTGTTGTTGTTGTTGTTTGTTTGTTTTTTGTTTTTGAGGATATTGTGAATGGGGTAGTTGTCCTCATTTCCATTTCAGAGAATTTGTCACTGATATACAGGAATGCCTTTGATTTAGGGGTGTTTATTTTATATCCTGCTACTTTGCTGCATTCATTTACTAGTTCTAGAAGTTTCTTGGTTGAACTTTTTGGGTCTGCTAGGTATAGGATCATGTCATCGGCAAATAGTGCTAATTTAAGTTCTTCTTTTCCTATATTTATGCCTTTAATTTCTTTCGTCTGTCTAATTTCTCTGGCCAGTGTTTCAAGAACTATGTTGAATAGAAGTGGTGAGAGAGGGCATCCCTGTCTTGTTCCAGATTTTATAGAGAATGCCTTCAATTTTTCTCCATTTAGAATGATGTTGGCCTGAGGCTTAGCATATATAGCTTTTACCATGTTGAGGTAATTTCCTGTTATCCCTAATTTTTCTAGTGTTTTGAACATAAAGGGATGCTGTATTTTGTCGAATGCTTTTTCTGCATCTATCGAGATGATCATATGGTTCTTATCTTTAAGTCTATTGATGTGGTGAATTACATTTATTGATTTTCATATATTGAACCAGCCTTTCATCCCAGGGATGAATCCCACTTGGCCATTGTGCATGATCTTTTTGATATGTTTTTGTATCTGATTTGCCAGAATTTTATTGAGGATTTTTGCATCTATATTCATTAGGGATATTGGCCTGAAGTTTTCTTTCCTTGAAGTGTCTTTATCTGGTTTTGGTATCAGGGTGATGTTGGCCTCTTAGAATGAATTTGGAAGTACTCCCTCTTTTTCTATTTCCTTAAATAGATTGAAGAGTATTGGTATTAGTTCTTCTTTAAAGTTCTTGTAAAACTCTGCTGTATATCTGTCCAGTCCTGGGCTTTTCTTGGTTGGTAATCTTTTGATGGCTTCTTCTATTTCCTCACTTGATATTGGTCTGTTTAGGTTGTTTATATCATCCTGACTCAATCTGGGTAGCTCATATGCCATAAGGAATTTACCAATGCCTTCACTATCCTCTATTTTATTAGTGTATAGGTTTTCAAAATAATTTCTAATTATCTTCTGTATTTCTGAAGTGTCTGTTGTGATGTTGTCTTTTTCATCCTGTAAGCTAATAATTTGGGTTCTCTCTCTTCTTCTCTTTGTTAGCATGGCTAGTGGTCTATCAGTCTTATTTATTTTTTCAAAGAACCAACTTTTAGACTTGTCAATTTTTTCGATTGTTTTTTTTGTTGTTGTTGTTGTTTGTTTGTTTGTTTCAATTTAATTGATTTCACCTCTGATTTTAATTATTTTTTGCCTTCTACTGTATTTGCTGCTGATTTGTTCTTCTTTTTCTAGGGCTTCAAGATGTAGTGTGAGGTCATTTATTTGTTGGCTTTTCCTTCTTTTAAGAAATGAACTCCATGAAATGAATTTTCCTCTTAGTACTGCTTTCATAGTGTCCCAGAGATTTCAATATGTTGTGTCTGAGTTTTCATTTACCTCTAAGAATTTTTTAATTTCCTCTTTGATGTCTTCTGTAACCCTTTGTTCATTCAGTAGCATATTGTTTATTCTCCATGTGATGTAGAAATTTTTCTTTCTTATTTTATCATTAATTTCCAATTGCATTCCATTATGACCAGATAAAATGCAAGGTAGTATCTCTACTCCTTTGTATTTGCTAAGATTTGCCCTGTGACATAATAGATGGTCTATTTTTGAGAAGGATCCATGTGCTGCTGAGAAAAAAAGTGAATCTGCTTGATGTTGGGTGGTATATTCTGTATGTGTCAATTAAGTCTAGGTTATTAATTGTATTATTGAGCTCTATAATTTCTTTATTCAACTTTTGTTTGGAAGATCTGTCCAGTGGTGAGAGAGGTGTTAAAATTTCCCATGATTATTGTGTTTTGGTCTATTTGACTCTTGAACTTGAGAAGAGTTTGTTTGATGAACGTAGCTGCACCATTGTTTGGGGCATATATATTAATGATCATTAAGTCTTGTTGGTGTATGGTTCCCTTGAGCAGTATGTAGTCTCCTTGCTTATCCCTTCTGATTAACTTTGGCTTGAAGTCTATTTTATTTGATATGAGTATGTACACCTCTGTTTGCTTCCAAGGTCCATATGAGTGGTATGATTTTTCCCAACCCTTCACCTTCAGTCTATGAATGTCTTTTCCTATCAGATGAGTCTCCTGTAGGCAGCATATTGTTGGATCTTTTTTTTTTTTTAATCCAGTCTACTACCCTATGTCTTTTGATTGGTGCATTTAAGCCATTAACATTTAGGGTTACTATTTGAGATATGGTTTGTACTTCCAGCCATATTTGTTTATTTATGTTACTTAACATGATTTGTTTTTCCTCTTTGATTAGTTTTTCCTTTACTGTACTACCTCCCACTGTTGGTTTTCATTGTTATTTTTCATTTCCTCTTCCTGTAATGTTTTGCCAAGGATGTTTTGAAGAACTGGTTTTCTAGCTGCAAATTCTTTTAACTTTTGTTTATCATGGAAGAGTTTTATTTCACCTTCAATCCTGAAGCTTAAATTCGCTGATTACATGATTCTTGGTTGGAACCCATTTTCTTTCACTGTTTGAAATATATTGTTCCAGGATCTTCTAGCTTTCAGAGTCTGTGTTGAAAGATCAGCTGTTATCCTGATTGATTTACCCCTAAATGTAATCTGCTTCCTCTCTCTTATGGCTTTTAAGATTCTCTCCTTATTCTGTATGTTGGGCATCGTCATTATAATGTGTCTTGGTGTGGATCTCTAATGATTTTGTACATTTGGCATCCTGTAGGCTTCTAAAATTTGGATTTCTGTTTCATTCTTCAAGTCTGGGAAGTTTTCTAGTATTATTTCATTGAATAGATTGCTCATTCCTTTGGTTTGGACCTCTATACCCTCTTGTATCCCAGTAATTCTTAAGTTTGGTCTCTTTATGTTATCCTGTATTTCTTGGATGTTTTGCTCATGTTTTCTTAACATTCTCCCTGAGCTATCTATGTTCTTTTCAAGTTGAAATACTTTGTCTTCGTTGTCTGATGTTCTATCTTCTAAGTGTTCTACTCTGCTGGTAATGCTCTCATTTGAGTTTTTAATTTGGTTTATTGTTTCCTTCATTTCCAGGATTTCTGTTTGTTTGTTTGTTTTTTTTTATATCCTCTTTCTCCCTGCATAGTTGATCTTTTGCTTCTTGGATTTGTTTATGTAATTCATTGTCAAAGTGAACTTTCATTGTCTGAATTTGCTGTCTAATGTCTTCCCTTAGACTCCAGATCATCTGAGTCATGTATATCCTGAACTCTTTATCTGACATTCCATCTGCTGCAGATATTACCTCTTCTAATGTTGAATTGACCTGCATTGTTTGTGGTCCTTTCTTTCCTTGTCTTTTCATACTTCTCATGTTTCTTTCCAGCTTTGTGAAACTGCTGTGTTAATGATTTTTCCCTTATATATTTACATTGCTCTTGTATAGCTCCAAAATCTCTCTTTTCCAGAGAAAGAAAAATGTTAACAGTTCCCAATATCAATAGTACATCATCTAAGCACAAGTTTTCATTATTAATACATTTATAGTTAGAATCTAAATCTACAGATATTGGTTTCAATTATTATTTAAAAATATAGTCATTAGTTTCATAAAAGTCATACTATTTCTGGTGGCATATAGAAAACTGAATTTCAGATGAAGGATAT
Organism: Marmota marmota marmota; assembly: GCF_001458135.2. Taxonomy (NCBI): domain Eukaryota; kingdom Metazoa; phylum Chordata; class Mammalia; order Rodentia; family Sciuridae; genus Marmota; species Marmota marmota. The sequence goes on from NW_026000173.1 coordinate 24,648, forward strand.
TATGCTTAGGGGGAAAGGAGTGAGGGCATGAGGTTAATCTAACTTAGCAACTTTGGAGAACTCTAACCAATAAACTGGTAATTTATGGAAGAATGTATAGATTCAACCTCTTATCTGTATTTAGAAAGTTACCCTACATAAAGATAGTAAAAGTTAGGGGATTGAAAGTGGGATAGAGTGAGTAAGAATGAAGAAAAAAAATAACAAAGAAGAAGAGAGAAAAAGAAAATAAGGAATAAAAAAGAAAACAGGGGGGGAGGTGGGTCATATGCAATTCCTCTATATTATATTATTTTGGTAATTCAGATGTTAAAGTCGTATTTCATGCACAGTTCTTGGTTTCACATATGTTGAGGTTGTGAAAGAGTGAGAAGAAAAGATAGCAAAAAAAAAAAAAAGTCTCTCAGAACTCTGTTTTCCTTTCTTCCAGTAGGTGGCACTGTCTATTCCTAGCTTGAGCCTCTGTGTTGGATGTAGCATGTGTGAAAGGACATGAGCTTCCACCTGTATCCTCCCTTCTCTAGTCTCTGAGATGGAAACCAGGTGCCTGTACAGTCGTTGTTTTGCGTTGATAGCTATACCCCCCAAAAGCTCGTGGGAAAAATTTTGAGTTATCGCAGGTAAGGGTGGGGGAGTTGGAAACCCTGGGCACCTGTATCAGCTGCGGAACCATGCTGGTAGCCACGCTCCCGTTGATGGGTTTTAAGGGCTTCCTCCTCCTGTCTGGCATGGTGAGGGCCCAGCAGGGCTTCCTACTCTGGTCTGGCACGGCAGGGGCCAGGCCCTGTAAGCCTCTTGTATTTGGTTTTCCAATTCATTCTTCATGCTTGGGAAATTTTCTGATATTATCTCATTGAAGAGATTGTGAATTCCTTTGGTATGAAACTCTGTGCCTTCTTCTATCCCATTAACTCTTAGATTTGGTCTTTTGATGCTGTCCCTTAGTTCTTGGATGTTCTGTTCATGGTTTCTAACTTTCTTCTTTATTTTCTTCAACTTTATTTTCTAGATTGTAAACTTTTTCCTCATTATCTGACGTTTTTTCTTTTGATTGACCTAGTCTTTTGGTTATGCTTTCTATTGAGTTTTTTATTTGATTTATTGTATCCTTCATTTCAAGGATTTCTGATTTTTTTTTTTAGGTTCTCTATCACTTGAAGTAATCTTTTGCTACCTGTATTTGCTCTCTTATCTCATTGTTGGAGTGATCAATTTTTACTTGTATTTGCTCATTTATGTCATTCTTTAATTCAGAGATTATTTTAATTATGAACCTTCTGAACTGCTTCTCCAACATTTCATCAATTTCACTGTCCACAGATTCTGTTATTATAGTGTCCTGGTTTGTTTAGGGGCATTTTCCTCCCTTGTTTTTTCTTGTTGTCTATGTGTCTTCCTTTCTTGCAGTGTGGATCTGAGATATTACAGTTTCTTCCCTGTGTTCTTGTAGTACCCATGCAGATTGTCTGTACTTCACTTTGATGTTGGGCTTCCAGACCCTGCTGGTGTCCCTCAATTGTTGCTACTGCATCCTGGATCTGGGACCTGTGTAAGTTGGAGTGGATAGATCTGGGCCACTGGATTTACCCACCATGGTAGTCTTCTGGTCAGAGGAGGCAGCCCTTCACCAGAGGCTAGGCTCTAGTGAGTGTGTGCCCCATTGGAAAAGGGGTAGACCCAGTCCACTGTGCCTGGCCCCATAGAGGCTGGTGTGAGTGTATCTGGGCCACTGAGCTTGACCTCCCATGGTAGTCTGCTGGTCAGAAAGGTTGGTCTTGAGCCAAAGGCTAGGCTCTGGCATTCTCTGCTATGCCAGAAGAGGGGTGGACCAAGCGTGTTGTATGACTGAGCCCTGCAGAGGCTGGTTTTAGTAGGTCTGAACCACTGGGCTTGACCTCCTCCAGAAGTCTGCTTGTCGGAAGAAGTGGTCTTGTGCCAAAGGTAAGGCTCTGGCAGTTTATGCCCTTTCAGGGGAGGGGTGATCCATGCCTACTGAGATCCCGGATCCCATGTGGGCTGATGTGGGTAGTCTGGGCTGGATCTTGGCTCCTGTGGTAGTCTGCTGGTCAGAGGAGGCATCTCTGCACCAGAAGCTATGCTCTGATGAGTGTCTGCCTCCCCAGAAAAGGGATGGACCTGGACCACTGTGTACCTGAGCCCTGCAGAGGCTAATGTGTCTGGGTATAAATTTTAGAGTTCTTAGTTTATGCTTAACACTATTTGTTTGGATATAATCAATTAGAGAATAAGTATAGAAGAAAATTGATAACTGAGGTGTGGAGCACTCTGATACATAGATGCTATCAAGTTGACAGGGAACCAGCAAAAGAAGCTTAGAAGGATGCAATGTCAATGAAAAAAAAAGAGGGAAGCTTGGCACAGTGGTGCTTGTCTGTAATCACAGTGGCTTAGGGGACTGAAGAAGGAGGATCAGAAGTTTAAAACCAGCCTCAGCAACTTAGTGAGGCCCTAAGCAACTTAGTGAGACCCTTTCACTAGATAAAATATTTTTTAAGGATCTGTGGTTAAGCATCCCTTGGCTCATTCCCCTAGCACCAAAGAAAGAAGGAAGAAGAAAGAAAAAAAGGAGTATAACTCTGTAAAACAGAAGAGAGGAGTGTTTCACATAAAGTAAGCATTGATAATAACCACTGGAATTGACAATGTGGAGGTCACTTTTGGGTAAGTTCTGAAGAGAAGTGGGAACAAAAGCTTGATTGACAATAGAAGTGAGAGAAGAGGAAGTGGACAGATCCAGGTGAGAGGTAATGGCAGTTTGGGTCTACATTGGTCATAAGGGAGGTTATAGAAATAATCAGACTTTGAAGATGGTTTTGAAATTGAGTCAACAGAGTTTGCTGTTGAACTGCACATAAGGTTTAGGGTGGATAAAAAATTGCCGGGTTTTGGCATAAAGGACCAGAAAAAATGAGACTGCCATATTTAGAGATGGATCCCTGATCTCACTATTACCCTCATCCCTGCCTTCAGCAAGGCATGGTGATTCCCATTCTTAAGGGTCCTCAGGTTGCTCCTGTCACTGGCCCACCAGAGGTACTTGGCCTTCAGCTTTGGCCAGGTGTGTGGCCCCTCACACAGTCTTCTGCTTTCCAGCTTCCAAACTTTGTTTACTTCTCTCCTTCCCCATTTTCTTTTCCTTGTGTATTTAAGTCCCTTGGTTTTAAAACAAAAGTCCAGTTACAAACATTTCTGTGATTTTGGAAAGTGACATAAGGAATGTCCAACCCAGAATTCAGTGGGAAGTTTCCTTGTTTTACTTATTTATTTTCTAATTAGAAATGGTCATTTTCATAGTTTGAGCAGGTCACTTGGTCCTTCATAAGGCTTATATCAGCTATTCCAGAACCTCTGTTTTCTGACTGAGTTAAAGGAATAATTCATTTAAGTGATAGGTTTTCTTCCTGCTTTCCTTCCATTTCTTCTTTCCTTGCATGAATCAGTGAATTTTATTTATGAGTTGCCTGAGAATCCTACTAATGAGCATCACCATGAAAATCAAGTAGGCAATAATCATTTAAAACCATTGGGAATGTGGCTTAGACTATATGAAAATATGTGAGGGTATGGGTTTGTGTGTCTTTCTAAATTCAAAGCTATGCCCTTCTGCACATTTATTTTTTGATAAGAATAGTCATAGAAAAACTCATGTGCATTTAACTTCACTTCCCCTCCATTTATTGTAAGCCTTAGTGGAATGGTACCAGACTCACATAGGTCTCTCTTCCCAGAAAATGTGGAATCAAAACAAAGAAAGGAACCTCTATGTGGCCTGTAACCTTAGGACCTCTGCATGAACTTATATGCTGGAGAGCCTGAAGCCTATTCTTGCTGATTCTTATAGCAAAGGAGCCAGAGGTGAAGAGAATCCCATTTGGGTTCCCTCCAGGAATTTTCTAGGCCCTGTTCTGCATCCTCTTCGCCTAGCTTTGTGTTTTCCCTGAGCTATACTACACAGGCCACATTCTTAGTGTAGATTTGTCTTTCTTGCTTGAGCAGAATCACCTTGGTTTCAGGTACTTGCAGCGAAGGGGTACTTACTAAAATTAAAGAAACATGTTTCACTTACTCAGGAAGGCTATTCAAACTTCTCCTGGAGAGATAAAGCAGGCCACCCCTTCTAATGACATCCTAAAGATGGCTCAGGACCACAGCTCTCAACTCAGTTTTCCTAGAGACAAGCAAATTCCCATGACCTTAGACCATTCATGAGGCTTTTGCAGGACTTTATCTCAGAGACTGGCCGTGGCCATGTCCCACCGAGTAGAGAAGTTGGATAAAAGATGTAGGCCTTTTTTATCAGCACTTCCTTTTTCAATTTCACCAAAACAGTTAAAAAAATCTAAAGTTCCCCAAATCCTGGTTTTATGGCTTAGTATAAGAGGTTTAGGAATGTACTCCTAACTAGCAAGAGAGGCATAAGAATCAAATTTCTGGGTTAAAAATAAGTGTACTTCCCCAAATTGGATGTTCTAAATGATCCTGCTCATCTTGTTTTGATTATCTTAGATAAAGCTCTTTCACAGAGTCTGTCTCTAACTAGAATCCAACACCTTAGGAAGTTCCAAGGGGCAAATATTCCTAAAGTTGTACACCAAATCATCAGAAGAACTGAAAATAAAACCTATGGACTTTTTGCCCAATCCACTGAAAAACACTTGAGGGACCTTCAGGGACATTGAAGGAGAGAGCATGTTTCTCCATTTATTGGAAGATTTTCCTTTTGTGGGTGTTCCAAGTACAAACACTGCAGAGAGGGAAAGAGAGAAAGAATGTATATAATATAAAAATAGTGACATGCTGATGGCATTTGAACATAAATGACATCTTAAAAGGAGATGCAGTTGTGTTGTAGGAAAAACAAAAGACAGGAAACCAGGTGTGGAATTTCCACTTCTGACTCTGCTACTAATGAGTTGCTTAATTTTGGATAAATTGTTTAACTTCTCTTGACCTCTAAGTCTTGATCAGCAAATGAAAGTTGTACTAACCTGTCTTCTCCAGAACCCAAATTCTATGAAAACCTTAATCTTCAAGGTTTAAAAATTGAATGAATTGAAGTGACAAAGTTATATCATGTAGCACTGAAATTTTCAAAATCATTTAACTTGTTTAATATAATTTTTAAAAGCTAACATGGCCCCTGAAATATATTCAATTAAATATAGATAGAACAATTGATAGTGTTTTGTTTCTATCCCCTTTTTAATTTTTTTTTATTAGCTACACATGACATTACAATGATCTTGGCAATTCATACATTTGAATCAATTGGGGTATAATTTCTCATTTTTCTGATTGTACAGATTGCAGAATCACACTGGTCATAGAGTCACCTATATGTTTCTATCGTTTTAAAAAAATATATCTAAGGAAGCCAGAATAAAGATAAGGGGATTAAAATACAAACATAAAAAATGGAATATAACAGTATTAAAAGAAAATAAAAATATGGCATTTGCAGGTAAATGGATAGAGTTCAAGAATATCATGCTAAGTGAAATAAGCTATTCCAAAAAAAAAACCAAAGTCCAAATGTTTTCTCTGATATGAGGATGCTGATCCATTTATTGGATGGGGGCCATGGGAAGAATGGGGGAACTTTGGATTGGGCAGAGGGTAATGAATGAAGGTGAGGGGGCATGAGGACAGGAAAGATTCATGTGTGATTGCATGAATGATGTGACTCTACATTGTGTATAACCAGAGAAATGAACAGTTGTTCCCCATATGTGTACAAGGAATTGAAATGCATTATGCTGTCATGTATAATGATTTAGAACAAATAAAATTTCTTTAAAAAATTTAGAAAAAATGTATTAAGACAAATTTAAAAAAAAAAATTAGAGAAAATATATGACATATACTCACACACTGACCTTTGCTGATGCCTAGGCCAGGTGAGGCTGCAAGCAGATTTCTGTAGGCAAAGAATGCATATGTGTTAGTGGGGGTTAGCACAGTAGACTCATTTTACAGAATTATTCTCTTAACCTTATTTTCCCACCATTCACCTCTATCTGTCCCCTTGCACTTTCAAGAAAGTGTTAACCATTAGGTTATTCCATAGGTCTATCTCATTTCAACAACCTCATGTAACATGACTACTTTGAAATTCCACTTAAATTGTGACATCACACAGCTAGAGAGGCCTCAAAGAATAGCACATATTTTAATTCTATTGCTCTTATATACTTGGGAACTGTAGTTCCTTATTACAGACTATATTATGAGAAATTGATTTAATGTCAAGAGAAGCAATTTTAATTAACTATTAGAATGTAATACTTCTCCATTATGTTAGTTTGATATAGTTTTCCATCAGTATAACAACATATTGTCATATATGTATATGACAATAGGATATGCACATATTTAATATGTGCATTATTAGCAAAGAGCTTTTGTCTAATAAAAAGAGAAATTATCTAGTGGTGGATAATTGAATGTGAATTGCCTAGTTGAGATAACAAAATGTTTGTTTCTATATACTACATTAGGAAGTAATTACCCCATTCATCTCTGATTCTACAGTATTTAAAATAAAATATAGGTCTTATAAGGACAAAGAATATCATGTTATAATCTATATAGGAATTATAGCTACTTCATACAATTTTTTGTGTGTAATCTTACGAATATTCATATCTATTATAAATTGTACAATCTATCATTATACTACCGAAATCTAGGCCCTTGCCCTGGTGCCAATCCAATAGTAAGGACATGGTTTTGAGAAAAAGGAGAAAGAAGTTTTTGTTGTTGTTGTTGTTGTGTTTTTTTTTTTGTTGTTTTTTTTTTGTTTGTTTGTTTGTTTGTTTTAGTTTTGCTAACAAAGAAGAAACTCATGAGACTCCTGTCCCAGAGTCTATGATTCTGCCCATGGGGTTGGGGGAAAAGGATTTTACAGAGATGATTCAAAGGCTAAATCCCAGGTGTTCTCTGTTGTAATTCACTTGTTAATTTGGGAAATGGTCATTTCTTAGATCTTTTGGTGCCATCCCCAAAGTCTGAATTATTTCATTCCTGTTCCTGTGGTAGGTAGGTGCTCAACAACAGATAAACTCTGCCTAGAGTGGGGAAGAAAGGTATTCTGTTTCCCCAGAGTTTAAGGAAGGGAAGATTGGAATGGGGAGATATTAGGGAAGTGAAGAAGGAAAGGAAGAGAAAGAAACTTGTCCATTTAAAAAATAAGTGGCAGCAGAGCAGCAAGGGCCATATATCCAAAGCACAAAGTAGACCACTGTAACACTTAAAGAATTAAGCCATGCCCAATGGAAGCAAAATAAACTCACACATAGAATAGAGGGAATGTTTTTCTGGAAGATCATTGTGATTGAACTAAGTGAAAAATAAAAATTTTAGAATCTCTGTGGGAACATTCAAAGGATTGAAATTCATATTACTGTAAGGTGCTCAGTGTTTCTTGTGGACTACTGCTATAATCAAAAAAATAATCTGGTGGCAGAATTAGAAGTGTACATTTAAACTATAAGAAAGATCATTTGAGATCATCAAGCAATTTTGAAATTATTTCAGGAGCACCATTGAACTAATTTTTTCACAATTGATAGTTTTGTTCACTAAATTTACACATATGACTATATGCATTTCACACTCTACTAGCCAAATTCAAATTTCTGAGAAGTGTCAAGAACCTGAATACATTCAAGAACATGGGGCAAACTCTTTCCACCTCCTGGTAAATTGCTGAGTGTGTTATCCTTTGTCAAAACAAGTGAATTAAATCCTTTTGGTTAAATTTGGTTTTTTTTTTCCTTTTTTCTTTTCTTAAACATTTTATTCATCTTGTAGAGGGATTTCTTAGTTGTTTACTTTTTTTCCTAATTGTTAAGAAGAGTGGTTGAGGAGTACTGAATCCATCACTACTTCAATGACACAGATAAAATTCCAGATTCACATTTTCAGGTACCAAGAGTTCCCTCCAAATGCCACAATCACATAAGCCTTCCTTTGTATTTCTTTCTACTGAACACAGCAATACCCATTGGCATCTCTGAAGCGTAATCCCAACTTAGGTCGATATTTCTCCAACTAAAGCAGCTGTTTGGAATTAAATGTTCCCCTTCTTTTTTGTCTTATAAACTAAACTGCATCTTCATACTTCATTCCACATTTAATCAAAGCAAGTGCAACCAGCACGGGTGCCCTTCCCAATCCTGCAACACAATGCACTGCAACACAGCAACCTGGCTCTTCACAGAATTTGGTTTTTAACAGGTTCAGCCAATCATCTACTGATTAGAGGGTGGAGCTCCATCATCAAATGGCCAATCTAGAAGGTAGATTCCTTCTTTTTCAACTGGAGCTTTATCATATGTAGCATCCCACACTCAAACCAAAGTTGTTACTCCATACTTCTTAAATTCCTTTGTGAACTTGTTGAGAGTTTTGTTGGTAGGGTTGTGAGTTATCAGGAAATGCATGTTCTCATAGGAGATCTCCACAGGGGCTGGACGGTTCATTATGGCAAATATAAAGTGTGAGCGTGTGTGTGAGTATAATGGGGAAAATTGAAAAAAAAATCAATAAATCTTGAAATGAAATCATTAAAAAAGACCACAAAAATGCCTATTATCAATCAATATTTTCTCTATTCAACTTGTTTATTCTTTATGAAGCTTTCCCCTTCAAGATAAGCAGAAGTATTTAGAATCCACACCAATCCAAATTCAACTTGGGCTTCAATGTCTGTAGATGGATTCCTTCTGAGTTCAAAAAAATCCAACTACGTACAAAACATAAGCAGCCTTTACTACATTTAGGCACTAGTGAGACACATTAAAAGTGTAGGTCATTTTCCACTTTTGTTTACTTGATGCTTAATTTACTGAGTCATTAAAAAAATGTTTTCGATTAAAATAAAAAAGTCAACTATTTCTGAGGCCAGTCTAGGTGTCCACATTCTTAAAGGCAATGTTAATTACAGCACAACGCTGTGCTGAGCCTGGCAGAAGTTTGCCCTCACGCTCAGAATCGCCATAAATGTGCAACGTATATTCCAAGGAAAAACGATGGAGAGCTGGGGACTGGGCAATGAAGTCCAGCGGCTGCGGGAGCGAGGAGGTGCCTTTCTCCTCAGTCACCTGGATGGTAGCGGTGGCCCTGGTGGCGATGACAGTCCCTCAGCCTGGGCGCGCAACACCCAGCTGGTCCTGCGGTGGCAGCAGCGCTTGTCCAGAAGTCCTCCTAGCTGCTGCTGCTGTGGCGCTGCTGTGGCCGCTACTGCATCTCCTGCTGCCGCGGCTGCCGCCGCTTTGAGAATCAGGACACCAGCTTCAAAGTAATATGTGTAATAAGAATTGTAACGCATTCCGCTGTCATTTTTATTTTTAAATCAATTTTTAAAAAAAGACATTTGTGACCCCTTAGACACTTGCACTAATTCTATGAAAAGGACATGAATTGAGGCTGAGCAGGTATAATTTCTACACACTCCATCAAAACAAAGGAATGTTTACATATTACCATTTTACATCAATTCAAGTCAAAGTAGCCCTGACAACTTAGAAGTGAACTTGGAAAAGCTGGAATTTTGGTATTGGGAATATCAGTATCAACAGAGGCTTTTACTTAAACTTGAATCACAATTAGCAGAGCTATCCTTCAGAGATCAGCAAGCACGTGATTTGGATGGTGACTGGCAGAAGTCAAGATATAAAAGGATGATGTAGTTTTTTCTTAATATTCTGAGGAATAAATATGTATGTAATTCCATGAGGTTATTACCCTCTTTCTGGTAGCACAGGAAATGAGGTTTCCTGCTAAACAGTGGATAAAATTTGAAAATGGATTTAATTTGACTTGAAATAAAATCACTGCCATTATTTCTTATACATTTGAGTTTATGGTTACAAATACAAATCATAGACACTTCTTAGCTGTTATTCTCTCTGTTCTTTCTCTGTGAATTAAATCATTTTAAAATAATTTCACTGCTTCAGAAGTGATTATAATGGGAGTTGAAAAGTCAGTCAATTCATGGTGTACACAAATCAAAGAATTCTATTGTACCCAGTAAGTAATTACAATGATAGAAATGCATCACTTAAATAAGTTCCTCTGTGAAATAATTCAAAATGATATTGTCTAAAGAAAATGTTTTGTTTTGCTTTGTAAAGATATGCACTGTGTAATTCATTTTTCTCTGAGTTTATGCAAGTGTTAAATAACCAAAATCAAGTGAAGCATCTTTATTTGACTATACTTTTGATACCCTCTTTCCTGATCTCTGTGACTTGTCAGCCCATGAAATATTTCATTTGTTTAATAATAATGAAGACATTATTTTGATAAAGCTTCATAACTAATGACAACATAATTCCAGAAAATTGTTTGTTGTACATCTTGCATCTGAACTCACAGAGGATACAAAATTCTTGCATTTTTTTTATGTCTTAAATTTATTTTTCATCAAATGTTTTTTGTTTTGTGAATCAGGACACCAGCTTCAAAGTTAAGACATTTGTGACACCTTACAGACTTGCACTAATTCTATAAAAGGGACATGAACTGAGGCTGAGCAGGTGTAATTTCAACACACTCCTGCAAAACAAAAGAATGTTTACATATTACCATTTTGCACCAAGTCAGGACAAATTGACTGGCTTTATAAATTTGTCACACGTTGATTTAGAGAGGCTTGTTTTGAACACAATCCATTCAAATACTTGCAGCACTGATTACTTCTTGACAAAATTCTCAACAGATTTTATTTCTGAGTTTTAAAATTTTTATTAATATTTTCATGTTACCAATGTTAATATAAAATTATCTTTTGTTTTTCCTCTGCTGGGTGTTCTCCTATTTTTATCCCAGAAAAAAAAATCCTGCTTTTTCACTAAATGTGCCTGTTTCTCCTGGCTACTATCAAAATGGGGATTTCATTATTGGAGAACTCTTTTTCCCTAAGAGTAAATTTGGCTTTAAAGATAAATTTTATATGCCTGATAATGTTTATGAGTAAATGTATCTGTTTTCCTAAGCGTATAAACACTCTAGAGTGGAGAATCATTTTTCTTTGTGTAAAGCTGCAGGACATGATGTTGAGAACTTTTAAACTTATATCCATTGATATAATTGAATTGATTTTTTGACACTACTGTGGTGTATTGCCCTGTTTGATCTAGCAAAATATTATTTCTAAATTACATCCTATTATCCAAGGCAGGATAACTAAATTCTAATTATAATGCCTGCCATTTTCTATGTATTTCATTCCCTGACATTTTCTCAGTTTTACTGTGTGTCAAAAAGCCCATATTATAAATTTGACTGTAAATCATCAAACTGTCAAATCTGATTTCTTTTAGGCACCAAATTTATAAATGTTTTCAGAATGACATATTCATGTCTTTTTTGGGGGGGGGGATTATCATGTGTTTTCTTTTATGACTCATCTTTTTTAGAAAACAAAATTTATAAAATTGTCTTTTCACCCTTTATTTCTAGGAATCTTACTAAGCATTATATATAAGTACCTGCTGGCCATGGGTTTTGCTGTAGAAAAAAATCAACAAGGGCTTGAATATGTTATTCAATATGTCTCTGGGATTCCATCTCTTCAATGTTGACTTTATTGAGAAAAAAAGCTGTGGAAAGTTCTATGTCTTTACTTTCAGGAAAGAGTCCTCCAGTTCCTAATTAATACTGTAGGTCTGAGAAGAGAAACAAGCTGGTGGCTGTGCAAGATGCATTTCAACAGGGATATCAGCTCAAAGTTCCCAGGTACTCAGTCTCTACAATTTCCCTCAGGTAAATAAACAATTCTGGCTTTTGTGATTAAATATAGTAATAAATGACAAAAATTTAATGTATGCTTATAGAAAAGGTATGAGACTTCTTAACAATATACTCTTTATTTCTTTTTTTCCTCTGAAATATGTCTTTACAAAGCAAAATTGTGTTTATATAATAAAATTTTCTTTGAAAACATTAAAATGTAGAAAAGTATATTCAAAATATGTAAATATAAAATTCATATGTAAAATAATGATAACCTATGATCTTACCAGCCAGAGAAATTAACAGCTTTCTTTTTATTGGGGTTATCATCACAGCTTTTTCCTTTGAAATTTTAAAATATCATAAATATACTGAGTATGCAGCATTTCTATTCACATGCCTTTTTAAAAATCTTTTTCATTGTACTAATACTAGGAACATATTTTACTTATGATCAATTACTTTTCTTTTATATCAATTTGAATTGCATCCTAAAATTCCTTTCTACAAGGTATTTAACTGATTTACTATGTTCAGATCATTAAATTATTTTCAATTTTTCACTATTATAATTGTTTCAATTCATCTAATAGTTTTAAAAATCTTTAAATTCTAATAACTTCCTTTAAGTAGTTTTCTAATAATGGTAGTTCAGAGTCAAATGTACTCATGTTTCTAAAGGTTGTGACAGAATTAAAAGTTGACATGAAAAAAAAATTTTTCTCTACTAGCTATAGTGCATGAGAATCCCAATTTGCTTCTCTCTTAATATCCCTGGAGTGATTTTTACAATCTTGGTTGAAGGAATTATGTACTTTTTTCTGTTTTAATTTTTATTCCTTATGCTTTTGAGTTCATTTTGTTTCTTCCTTTACATATTTTTAATCTCACCTTTGTTATATAATGGTGGAAATGTAATTTTATTTTTCTCTCATTGATTTCAACACTGTCCCTTTCCTAGAAATAAATTTAATCTTTCAAACTGTACTAAAGAATTGTTTTTTGTTACATAAAGTTCAAGTACATGTGTTTATAGTAGTAATTTAAATGTTGTTCAGTAAAATATTGGGAGAAATTAAACAAACCTAGACTAGTTTCATTAGCCTCATGTGCTCATCATCATACTTCAAAAAGCAAACAAAAAGATAATCTTATTATCTTATGTTATCTAATAAAATTGCTTATTTTGTGCATCTATTAAATATTGTTTTCTTAAGACTTTTCGCTTTCTTCCTAAAAGTACTCGTTCATCTTTATTTTATGCTTTCATGATTTTTTCATTTTTCAAAAAATGTTTAAAGCACTTTTCATTCATCCAAGTATGACAATCATTTAATGTGTGATCTATACAATTTGAATGTCCATACTTGGATAAACATGGAATCAGAATATTGAGTAAATGTGAACAAAATGGTACCCTGGAAACTCGAGCTTTGCATGTTTGGGAAATGAATACCTCATCCCAGAGTTACAATGTCTGTGGTGCTTTGCACGTCATTATCAGGGCTCTTCAAGAAGAACTGTAACTCAGGTTGGAGGAAGAATAATTTTAAAAAGGTGAAAGTGTGGCTCTTCATTTGGCAGGTAGCAAATGCTTATTCTAGTATTTTCACAGGGTAATGGGTTTTAAATTCTCTTTTCTATTTGTTGATTAATTATGTTTTCACAAGTATATATTAAATGAGGATGCTTTTCATAAAATTTACTTTTGTGATACTGGGATTGAATACAGGGATGGCTTTTGCTGAGCTACATCCCCAGCCATTTTTATATTTTGTATTGTGATAAGGTCCTCTCTAATTTGGCAAGACTGATTTCAAACTTGTGAGCCTACTGGCCTCACCTCCAAATTTCTGGGATTAGAGGTGTACATCACAGTGCCCAAGTCTAAAAGAATTTTGTCAAAGAATAATACACTTAAGAACATCCTTTATTCCCTCTTTGGTAATTTAATATTTCCATTATGAAACAAATCATAAAAATTGTAGAAATATTTATGAGATTCTAAGCATATTCTAAGAATAATATTTAGATCCTTTAGTGGTTATACATCTCTTTCCATTTAAGAAAATTATAATATTTAATTCAGAATTGTAACAAATATAAATATGGACCATGAATGGGAATTTTAGTATAATGTGACCCAAATGTCTCTCTTTACAATTTTTTTTGTTTTGTTTTGTTTTGTTAAATGTGTCCTTAAAAAGATCAGCTGCTTATTTAAAATGAAATTGGACTAAATAGTATAGCATGGTCTCAATTAAAAGTATTCATATTTTATACATGCTCTTTCCATTAAATCCATTTCTCTCTCAACATATGGTCCTTTTTACTAAGCTATGCAAAATAGAATCAAATCATGACCAAAACATAGTCACTAAGTGTTATGTAATTTTTGTCCTCAAGATAGTTTGACATAAGATTTATTCATATAAACCTCAAATTGCTTCTGAATTATTTTCAGGAATTCCAATTCTTTTACTGTGACAATTAAAAGACTAGTGGAAATATTACTATTTATTGAAAAGTATTTTTTATTTGTTGTATACATTCTAAGTTATTCAAATATCTCATTCCCTATCTCTTTTCTGTTTTAAAAATTAGTAGTGCATTCCAGATTTTCCTTATTTATATATAAGCATATAATATCTTCATTCTCGCTGTCCTGTCAATAAATTGTCAATGAGTCACTTTCCCTGAGAAAATTAATTTCAAAACTTGAAATTCTCACATATTTTCCTAGAGATAATTCATATTTAGGCACAAATGGGCACGCATAGATAGATACCCATTTATTTTGTCTTTAAGAAGCAATAATAACCTACTTTGTACTATATTAAATACTGTCCCATAACAATATATAAAGAGATTTCTCATGTTCTTCATTGTGGAATGGTAATTTCTACAATAGGAAGGGATGGTAATTTTTAAACAATCATTCACTTATTTGCCAAATAGTCAACTTCTGTTTGTGTGTTAATTTATCATTTGGATACCTACTTTTTGAATTGGTGACTATCTTTTGTTCAGCAACTGCATCCACCTCATTTATACAATTTTTGAACATAGACCTTTGTATATATGTACTGAGACTGTTTTCTCCTTGTGAGTTGACTTTTTATTTTCTTTGGTTTACAAGGGTTCCTAACTGCAACCTAGTCCAATTTGTTATTGTTTATAGTTTATATTTTTTTGTCCTTTTGAGAAGTCTGCTTACATCAAAGTAGTGAAAGTATTCTCTAATTTTTCTAAAATTTTATTCCTTATTTTTTCACATTTAGATAAATGGTATAATTGAAATTTATGCCTGTAATTTGAGATAGGAGAATCAAGATAATTCTTTTCTACTATGGTAATTCAACTGATTCAGCACGATTTTTTGGAAAATATATACTCTCTCAAATGTTTTGTATTTTTATTTTTAAATCAGAATTCTAAATAAAAATGATAAAGTATCTTTTAAATAATTTTGTGAAAAAGGATGTGATCCAATGAATTTGTTGTACTTTATGGATCAGTTTAAAAAATGATGTAGAAGTTTAAAATATTATAACTACAGTGAACATTTTAACAACTTAATTAAAACTAAACTCTGCACAAAATCAAAATTGGAAACCAATTTTTTAGTTAAAAATGTAATAGAAGCTTTCAGGAAAGGAATGATTTATAAGTTTGGTGTTTTTTTTTTTAAATTTTCTTAGCTTTAACCTATTCTAAACTGATAATTTTTTTCTTATTACTGGCCCTTATCCATAAATGGAGAGGCATTAAAGGTCATACATAATACAATTAGAGATTATTTATTTATAAATTTGGCTAAAGAAAAATTAACAATTAGTGTGAAATAACAATTTTAACACACACCTCTAAAAATTGCCTGATTCAGATCATAAAAAGTTTGTGTTTCTATCCAGTATACTGGTTTTGGGGGGAGCTCCCATAACACCGCAGCCAGGGTAGAGGGGATTCACCCCTCCAGGCAAAAGACCCTTCCTACCTCTGTGTGTGCAGGAGCTCCTATTCCGCAGCAGCCAGGTTAGAGAAGACTCGCCCCTTTAGGCGGGGGACCCATCCCACCTGGGTGTCAGAGGGAGCTCCTTTACCGCCATAGCCCCTGTAGAAGGGACTGGAACCTCCAGGCGGGAGACCCCTCCCACCTGGGTGTCAGGGAAAGCTAGTATACCACTGCAGCCAGGGTAGAGGAAACCCCGCCCTCCACGCGGGAGACACCGTTCATCTGGGTGTCTGGGGGAGCTCCTACATGGCTGAAGCCAGGGTAGAGGGGACTGGCCGCCTAGGCGGAAGACTCCTCCCACTTGGATGTCAGGGGGAGGTTATAGACCTCTGCAGCCAGGGTAGAGGGGACTCACCCCTCCAGGCCTGAAACCCTCTCACCTGGTTGTGGAGGGAGCTCCTTTACCACCGCAGCCAGAGTACAGGGGACTCATCTCTCCAGGCGGGAGACTCCTCCAACTTGAGTGTCAGGGAAAGTTAGTATACCACTGCAGCCAGGGAAGAGAAGACTCTCCCCTTCAGGTGAGAGACCATCCCATCTGGCTATGGGGGAGGTGGAGCTCCTATAACACAACAGCCAAGGTAGATGGGACTCGCCCCTCCATTCAAGAGACCCCTCTCACCTGGATGTCTGGGGGGAGCATGTACACCGTCTAAGCCAGAGTAGAGGGGACGCCCCCTGGAGGCGGAGACCCCTCCTACCTCTGTGTTGGGGGAAGCTTCTCTACCGCCACAGCCAGGATAGAGGGTACTCGCCCCTCCAAGCAGGAGACCCCTAAAATCTGGGTGTCAGGGGGAGCTCATATGCTGACCAAGCCAGGAGAGAGGGAACTCGCCCCTCCAGGCAAGAGACCCCTCCCACCTGGGTGTTGGGCAGAACTCATATAAAGCCACAGCCAGGGTAGAGGGGACTTGCCCCTCCAGGTGGTAGACCCCTTCCACCTGGTGTCCTGGGGAGCTCCTATACTGCCACAGGCAGGATAGAGGGGACTCGCCCCTCCATGTGAGAGACCCCTTTCACCTGGTTGTCAGGGTTAGCTAGTATACCACTGCAGCCAGGTTAGAGGGGACACTGCCCTCCATGCGGGAGGCCCATTTCACCTGGGTGTCTGGGTGGGGTATTACATCGCTGAAGCCAGGGTAGAGAGGACTCGCCCCTCTAGGCGGGAGACCCTCCCATATGGGTGTCAGGGGAGCTCATAAACCACAGCAGCCTGGGTAGAGAGGACTCTCACCTCCAGGCAAGAGACCCCTTCCACCTCTGTGGGGGGGGGGAGCTCTTATACCGCTGCAGCCAGGGTAGAAGTGACTCCCCCTCCAGGCAGGAGACCCCTCTCTCCTGGTGTCCAGGGGAGCTTGTATACCGACTTAGCCAGGGCTGAGGAGATTTGCCCAACTAGATGAGAGATCCTTCACACCTGGATGTTGGTGGGGAGCTCTTATATCGCCTCAGCCATGGTGGAGGGGCCTCACCCTTTAGGTGGGGGACCCCTCCCTTATTGGTGTCTGGGGGAGCATGTATTCCGCTGCAGCAAGGGTAGAGGGGACTCACCCCTCCAGAGGGAGACCTCTCCCACCTAGGTGTCGGGTGGGGGGGCATGTATACCGCCCAAGCCAGGGTAGAAGGGTTTCACCCCTCCATGTGGAAGACCCCTCCAACATGGGTGTTTGGGGGAAGCTCATACATCACTGAATCCAGGGTAGAGGGGAGTGGTCCTTCTATGTGGGAGATCCCTCCCCACTGGATGTGGGGGGGGGAGCTCTTATACCACTGCAGCCAGAGTAGTGGGGACTCGCCCCTCCAGACAATAAACCCCTCCCACCTGGGTGTCAGGGGGAGCTTCTATACCACATTAGCCAGGGTAGAGAGGACTCACCCCTCCATGAGGGTGACTCCTCCCACCAGGGTGTCAGGGGGAGTTCTTCTACCACAGCATCCAGGGTGGCCGGGACTGGCCCCTCCAGGAGGAAAACCCCTCCTGTTAGAGTCTGTAAACAAGTCTGGATGGCGCCTGGCAAAATGCCAGAGGCCATACAGACTCGGCTGTGGCTCTTAGCACCCTCCCACCTAGGTGTCCCTTGGGGCCACTCTTACACCGCCCTAGCCAGGGTAGAGGTGACTTGCCCTTCCATCGGGAGACCCCTTATGTACCTATTGATGCAGCCAGGGTACAGGGGACTCACCCCTCCAGGCGGGAGACCCCTCCACCTGGGAGTCAGGGAATGCTAGTATACCACTGCAGCCAGGGTAGAGGGGACTCAACCCTCAAGGCAGGAGACCTCTCCCACCTGAGTGCTGGTGGAAGCTAGTATACTGTCCAAGCCAGGGTAGAGCGGACTCCAGCCTCTGGTCGGGAGACCCCTTCCTCCTGGGTGTCTAGGGGAGCTCCTATACAGCTGCAGCCAGGCTAGAGGGGACTCTTCCCTCTAGGCCAGAGACGCCTTTCACCTGGATGTCAGGGGGTGCTCATATACCACAGCAGCAAGGGTAGAGGGGACTAGCCCCTCCAAGCAGGAGACACCACCCCCCTTTCTGTAGGGGGGATCTCCTAAACCGCTGCAGCCAGGGTAGAGGGGACTCGCCCCTCCAGGAAGGAGACACCTTCTACCTGGGTGTTGCAGGGAGCTTGTATACCACCTTAGCCCTGGTAGAGCGGGCTGGAGGTGCAAGTCTCCTCTACCCTGGCTGTGGTGGTATATGATCTCCCCCCAAAACCCAGGTGGGAGGGGTCTCCCGCCTGAAAGGGCGAGTTTCCTCTCACCTGCCTGCAGCAGTATATGGGGAGAAAGGGGAGTAAGGGGAATGGGTGGCACAGGGAGAGGAGGGCTTAAGGCCCAAGTTCACTGCTGGATGTCAGGATTGAGGAGCAGGGCCCAAGATGAGCGAGGCCAAAGCCCCCAGACAAGGGTCACTGCTACCTTTTCCCAAAGGAAGCCCCCAGGGCCAAACATCCCAGTTCTAGCCCCTGGCCCTGGTGAGTATCCTGGGAAAGGAATCTGGAAAAGGGGCCCAGCAGGGACAAGGACAACAGGAGGGTGAAAGGAGGACACAGTGTGAAGTGCTGGAAGAAGGGTGTTTGTGGGGTGCTGGCCAGGACCACAGAAAGGAACCCAGGCTAGGGACCTAGAGTAGGGCCCAGGTTAGGGGAGAGCAGTGAAGGGCAGGGCCGGCCAGGCCTGGTGACACTAGGGATCTGAGGTGCAGGGAAGCCAGGGGGAGCAGGAAGGTGGCCCCAGCGTGGGCCGCAGTCCAACCCCAAGGAAGCAAGGAGCTAAAAGGGCCCCAAAGGCTCAAGTGTGGAGCCAGGCCAGGGAATGGAGAGCCAAGGACCAGTGCTGGGGCCGGGGGCTCAGGACAGTGGACAGGGCTGGGTAGGGATGGTAGGGGATCCAGCAGGGGGGAGGCAGGCTTGAGGCCCGGCACCACTGCCAGGTGTCAGGGTTCCACGTGCTGCCCCAAAGGCCTAGGGAGAGCAAGTAGTCCAGGTGAGGGTCAGTGTTCTGTTTCCCATAAGGTGTTCTGGCCCAGATGAGAATCAAGAGCAGGGACCAGGCCAAGGGGGCCTGGCAAGGGATGGAGTGCAAATGAGGGCACAATAGGGGGTTTCGATGGGTATAGAGAGGATCAAGAGCCAGGACCCAATCAAGGAGCCCAGGTAAGGGACCCACCCCATGAAAAGGTATTAGGGACCCAATGAGAAGGAGGCCCACACTCCAGGATAAAGCACTAGGGGAAGCAGAGGTAGGATCAGTGCTAGGATGAGGAGACAGAGAGCTGCAAAAAGGGCACAGAGGGGAGCGCGCTAGGGGGCCAAAGCAAGGGGACCATATGTCGGACATCACACAAAGAGACACCACAGAAATCAAGGCAACACCAGTAACACAGTAAGGAGACTGTAGGGTGAAGGGTCAGGGTGAGGGAGGTCTGAGTTGGCTCAAGGGCAGGTTGGAAGGCTAGAGGGCAGGAGAGGGAAAGGAGGGGATTGCCCAGGGCAAGGTCATCACTAGGCCCAAGTCCACTGCCAATTGTTAAGTTTGAGCATCAAAGGGGGCCCATGCGAGGGGCAGGGCTGGGTTTCCCATAGGGAGCCTTCAGGGCCCAGAGGCCAGCCAATTCCACTCCTCTGCCCCAGATCCTTAGACAGATACCAGGACCAAAGGTGGGCAATGTGAGGAATACCTTTGGTCCAGGATTGGGGGCATGTCTGTGAGGAGCCAGCAACCATTGAAGGAGATCAGGTTAGGGAGAGGCAAGGGGAGGGGAGGGTCCTGGCAATGACAAAATACCCTGGTACAAGGGTAACAGAGGGGAGGAACAGGAGGGGAGCAAGCAAGGGGCCTAAAATCAAAGAACATAGACAGGATCCTCAAGAAGGGCGAATGGGGGCTCCAGCAAGGATCCAGGCCCAAGAATGAGGAGCCAAGTTCCAGGACACGGTCCTGAGTCCCATCAAAACAGACAGTGCTGGGGAGGGGAGAAAGGGGACAAGGGTAGTGGGTGGCGCAGGGAGAGGATAGCTCAAGGCCCAGGTTCACTCCTGGGTGTCAGGATCAAGGAGCAGGGCCTGGGCAGAGAGAGTCCAAAGGGCCCAGGAAAGGGATAAATCTTCGTTTCCCCAAACGCCCATTTCCAGAAAAAAGCATCCTGGGAAAGGGATCTTGAAAAGGTGCCCAGCAGGGACAGGGACAACAGGAGGGATGAAGGAAGGTACAGCGTGAAAAGCCAGAGGAAGAGTGTTGATGGGGTGAGGGCAAGGACTCCAGAAAGGAGCCCAGGCTAGGGACCTACAGCAGGGCCCAGGCCAGGGGAGGCAGGGAATAGTGGGGCAGGGCAGGCAGGTGGCAGTAGGGTTGAGGTTCAGGGAAACCAAGGGGAACAGGGTACTGGCCCCAGTAAGGCCCATGGTCCAAGCCCAGGGAAGCATGGAAGCTTGAGCCCAGAGGCTCAAGTGAGGAGGCAGGCCAGGGAATGGAGAGCCAAGGGCCAGGCCTTGGGCAGGGACTCAGGACAGTGGACAAGACTTTGGAGGGATGGCAGTAGATCCTGCAGGGGCAGGCAGGCTCCTGGCCCAGGGCTACTGCCAGGTGTTAGGGTTCCTAGTGCAGGACCCAAAGGCCCAGAGATATCAAGGGGTCCAGGAGAGGGGCAGGGCTGTTTCCCATAAAGCGCCCTGGCCCAGATGAGAATCCAAGGACAGGTACCTGGCAAAGGTGGCCTGACAAGTGAAGAGGGCCAGGAGGAGGGAAATAGGAGGGTATGGTGGGAGGTCTCGGTGGGTGCATGGGGAGGCACAATCCAGGACCCAAGACAGGTGCCCAGGCAAAGGACCCACCTGACCTACCATGGATGAGGGACCCAAGGAGCCGGCGAACTGCAAGCGCCTGGGGAAAGCTCAAGAGGAAGGGAAGCAAGGGCTGCACAAGGACCAGGAGATAGAGAAAAGTGCAAGGAGCACATAGGGGAGCCCGCTGGTGGGCCCAAGAAAGGGGCTCCCAGGTCAGACCCAACACAAAGAGACTCCACACTATGCAAAGGGACATGACGAAAGTGGTCAGTGGCTCAAGGGGGCACCCCAGTATGGGGACAGGAGCATCAAAGTTCAGGGATAGGGAGGGCTGGGTTGGGGTAGGGGCAGCATGCAAGGCCAGAGAACAAGAAGGGAATGGAGGGGACTCTAAGGGCTGGGTTGGAGCAAATCACATATTAACTGCCAGGCCTCAAGTTTCAGGCAGTGAAGGGGATGCAGGCGAGGTCAGGGAGGTGTTTCCCATAGAGAACACAGAGCCCAGCCAATTCTGCTCCTCTGCCACAGGTGAGTAGATCCTTAGAGAGGAACCTGGACCAAATGAGGGGCAAAAGAGGGCACTGTTAGGGAATACCTGGTGTGCCATGTTGGAGGTGTGGTCGTTGGGTAGCCAGGACCCATTCTAGGAATACAGGCTAGGGAGAAGCAGGGGGAGTGGAGGGTCTGGGCAGTGCCAGGATACTACAACACCAGTGGAACAAAGGTGAGGCAAAGGATGGGGCCCCTAAAAGGGGCCTGAAACCAAGGGACAGGGACAGGTTCTTGAGAAGGGCAGCCAGGCGCTGAAGCAAGGACCCAGGCCTAATAATGGAGAGCCAAGTCCTAGCAACTTGGGCTGGGTGAATGAAAAGGGACATGGATGGGGAGGGGAGAAAGGAGCGTGTGGCACAGGGGGAGTGGGTGGCACTGTGGAGTGCGTGGCGCAGGAGGAGCAGGTGGCACAGAGGGAGTGGGTGGCGCAGGAGGAACGGGTGGCACAGGGGGAGGATGGCTGAAGGCCCAGGTCCACTACAGGGTGTCAGGGCTTGGTAGCAGGGCCGGGGCTAAGGGAGGCCAAAGGGCCCAGTCAAGGGGCAGGGCTATGTTTTCCCAAAGGGAGCCTGCAGGGTCAAGAGGCCAGGTCAAGTCCTTTGGCCTCGGTGAGCTACCTGGGAAGGAGATCAGGAAAGCAGGCCTGGCAGAGACAGAAATGGCAGGAGGGCCTTAGGACGGTAGAGCCTGAAGGGCCTTAAGATGGTTGTGGGATGAGTTGGGGGCCTGGACTCCAGCAAGGTCTGAGGCAAGGGACCTAGAGGAGGGCCCAGACTAAGGGAGAGTAGGGAAGAGCAGGGTAGGTAAGGCAGGGCTGCAACAGGGTACTGCAGTACAGAGAAGCCAAGGGGAACAGGGAAGCGGTCCCAGCGAGGGCCCTCAGACAAAGCCCAGAAAAGCAAGGAGCAAGAAGGACCACCAGGAGCTCAAGCGAGGAGCCAGACCAGGGAATGGATAACCAAGGGCCAGGGCTTGGGAAGGGGGGGTCAGGACAGTGGACAAGACTTGGGAGGGAAGTCTAGGGATCCAGCAGGGTGCAGGCAGGCTCCAGGCCCAGGGCTACTGCCAGGTGTCAGGGGTGCCGGGTGCAGGACCAAGAACCCAGGGAAAGCAAGGGGCCCAGGCACAGGGCAGAGATGTTTCCCATAAGGCGCCAGGCCCAGATGAGAATCCAGGGCAAGTGACTTGGAAAAGGAGGCCTGACAAGGGAAGGGGGCCAAGTGGAGGGTGATGGGAGGGCACGGCAGGGGTCGCTGTGGGTGAGCAGAGGGGAGAGAGCAAGGAACCAAGCCAGGTGCCCAGGCAAGGGATCCACGTGACTGACTGAGGATGAGGGACCCAAGGATTTGGAGGCCCATGAGGGCCAGGGGAAAGCACGAGGGGAAGGCGAGGAAGGGGCTTCTCTAGGACCAGGAGACAGGGGGAAGCACAAGGGGCACCTAGGGGAATCTGCTGGCATTCCCAAGCAAGGGGCCCCTGTCCCGACCGGCAGGACACATCAACGTGGGCAGCGAACCTAGATGGGGAGGAATGAAGGGACAAGAGACACAGAAGAATGACAGCAAGACAGGAGTTCTGATCAAGCTGCAAACTTTTATTGTTCACACAGGGGTATTTATGGGCTGGGAATGGGGGATCTCTCTTATCGGCAGTTGCTGGATGTATTCACAAGGTGAGATAACGCAGGATGTTTCAGGAAGATAGGTGGCCGCAGGATGTCTCAGGGAGATAGATGGCTGCAGGGTGTCTCCCAGGCAGGATGTCTCCCAGGGGGCTGTTTCTTGTAACTGTCAGGCTATTCTTTGAAGGAGAACTCCCTTCTAGTCCCTGGCAGGCCCCCAGTTCAGACCCAACACTAAGAGACTTCATACTACAACAAGGAACATGAGGTAAGTGGTCAGGGGCTCAGGCGAGCACCCAAGCCCTTGGACTGAAGTGCAAAGGGTCAGGGTTACGGAGGACTGGGTTGTGGTAGGGGTAGCATGCAAGGCGAGAGGCCAGGGGAAGGAAGGAAGGGGTTAATTGCCAGGCATCAAAGTTCAGGAGACTAAGGGGCTCAGGTGAGTGGCAGGGCTGTATTTCTCATAGGGAGCATTCAGGGCACAAGGCCAGCAATTCTACTCCTCTACCCCAGGTGAGTAGATCCTCAGAGAGGGACGTGGACCAAAGGAGGGGTAAAAGAAGGCATTCTGAGGGGATACCTGGCATGTAAAGGTTTGGGGGGTGGTCAGTTGGCAGCCAGGACCCATAGGAAGAGCCCAGGCTAGGGAGAAGCACGTGGAGCCAAGTGACAGAATACCACAGCACCAGTGGAACAGAGGGGAAGCACAGGAGGGGGTCGGTTTAAAAGGTCCTGAAACCAAGGGACAGGGACCGGGTCCTCAAGAAGGGCGGCCATGGCCTCCAGTAAGGACCCAGGCCCAAGCATGGAGAGCCAAGTGCCAGGACCCAGGCCTGGGTCCCATGAAAACAGACGGGGCTTGGGAGGGAACGAAGGGGAGCAAGGGGAGCCAGTGGCAAAGGAAGAGGAGGGCTCAAGGCCCAGGTTGACTGCTGGGTGTCATTACTGAGGAGCAGGGCCTGGGCTGAGGGAGGCCAAAGGGCCCAGGCAAGGGGCATGGCTACTTTTTCCCAAAGGGAGTCCACAGGTCCCAACATCCAGTTTCAGGCCTCTGGCCCTGGTGAGCATCCTTGGAAAGGGATCTGGAAAAGGGGCCCAGCAGGGACAGGGACAACAGGAGGGCTGAAGGAGGGTACAACATGAAGGTCCGGAGGAAGGGTATTGGTGGGGTCCCAGCCAGGACCCAGAAAGAGCCCAGGCTAGAGACCTAGAGGAGGGCCCAGGTGAGGGGAGAGCAGGGAAGAGCAAGCCAGGGAAACAGGAGTGTCACTATGGTTTTGAGGTGCAGGGAAGCCAAGTAGAGCTGGGAAAGGGCCCCCGCGAGGCCTTCAGTTGAAGCCCAGGGAAGCATGAAGTCAGAAGGGCCCCGAGAGGCTAAAGAGAGGAGCCAGGCCAGGGAATGGAGAGCCAAGGGCCAGCGCTGAGGCAGGGGGCTCAGGACAGCTTACAGGGATGGGGAGGGAAGGCAGGGGATCCAGCAGTGGGAAGGAAGGCTCGAGGCCCAGCGCCACTGCTAGGTTTCAGGGTTAAGGGTACAGCCCCAAGGGCCCAAGGAGAGCAAGGGGCCCAGGCAAGGGGCAGAGCTCTGTTTCCAATAAGGCGCCCCGGCCCAGATGAGAATCAAGGGCCAGGGACCAGGCCAAAGGGCCTGGCAAGGGAAGGGTATAGGAGGATGGCTACAGGAGAACACGGTGTAGGGTCACAATGGTTGCATGGAGGGGTGATAGCCAGGACCCAAGCCAGGTGCCCAGGCAAGAGACACATCCAACCTACCGAGCATGAGAAACCCAAGGAGCAGGAGACCTGCTAGAGCCAGAGAAAAGTGTGAGTAGAAGGGGAGGAAAGGCTTCACGAGGACCAGGAGACAGAGGGAAGCACAAGGGGCATCTAGGGGAGCCCGCTAGTGGGCCCAAGCAAGGCACAGAGGGGATCACATTTAGAGGCCAAACCATGTGGCCCCTAGGTAAGACATAAAGAGACACCAGGCAAAGCATCATGACACAAGGAAGGCAGTAAGGGGCTCAGGTCAGCAGGAAGGTCTGGGGATTGTAGGTTGAAGGGTCAGATTGATGGAGGGCTGGGTTGGCTTAGGGGCAGCTTGCAACGCTAGAAGGCAGGGGAGGGAAGGCAGGGGATCACCTAGGGCAAGGTCACTGCTAGGCCCCTGTCCACTGCCAGGTGTCAATTTTGAGCAACAAAGGGGCCCACGGCGAGGGCCAGGGCTGTATTTCCCATAGGGAAACTTCTGGGCCCAAAGGCCAGCCAATTCCACTCCTCTGCCCCAGGTGAGTAGATTCTCAGAGAGAGACCAGGACCAAAGGAGGGCCAAAGGAGGGCACTGTGAGGGACACCTTTGGTCCGGGATTTGAGGGGTGTTGGTGGGGAGCCAGAACTCATTGGAGGAGCCCAGGCTAGGGAGAAGCAGGGGGAGCTGAGGGTCTGAGATGTGCCAGAATATCACAGCACAAGGTTAACAGGGGAGAGGCACAGGAGGGGGGCCGAAAAAGGGGCCTGATAACAAGGGACAGGGACAGAGACAGGGTCCTGGAGATGGGTGGCCGGGGGCTCAAGCAAGGAGCGAGGCTCAGGAATGGAGAGCCACAAGCCATGGCCCTGTAGGGCTGGAGAGGTGAAGGAGGGTAGACACAGGAGCAGGTGGCACTGGGGGAAGAAGTCTCAAAGCCCAAACCAGGGAAGAGCAGGGGAGGGCGGGACCGGGCAGATGGGTAGCACTAGCAGACTGCAGTGCAGGGAAACCAAGGGGAGCAGGAAAGAGGCCCAAGCAAGGGGCCTGCATTCAATGCCCAAGAGCGTGCTGGGCAATAAAGGCCACCAGAGGCGCACGCCCAGAGCCAGGCCAGGGAATGGAGAGCCTAGGTCTGGGCTGGGGTTGGGGACTCAGGACAGTGGATAGGGCTAGAGAAGGAAGGCAGGGGATCCAGCAAGGGGAAGACAGGCCCAGGGGCACTGCCAGGTGTCAGGGTTCCAGGTGCAGGACCAATATCCCAAGGAGAGCAAGTGGCCCAGGCAAGGGGCAGGGCTCTGTTTCCATAAGGTTCCCTGGCCTAGATGAGAATCATGGACAAGGGACCTGGCAAAGGGGACCTGGCAAGAAACAGGGGCCAGGAAAAGGGGATGGGAGGGTCTGGGGAAGGGTCGCAGTGGGTGTGGAGAGGGGTGAGAGCCAGGACCCAAGCAAGGAGCCAAGGCTAGGGAGCTGCCTAACCTAGGATGATGAGGGACCCAAAGAGCAAGGGGACCCCTCGAGGTGAAAGCCAGGAAGGGGAGGAAGGGTTGACACGAGGATGAGGACACATCAGGTGGGTGGGCGGTATAAGGGGCATCAAAGGGAATGCATTAGAGCCTCCCTGGGTCTGAACCGACAAGAAGCGATGCGATGCCATGCGACACCACATGATACGAGGAATGCGGTCAAGGACCCAGGAACGGAGTCAGGCCCAGGGACTGGAGTGCAAAGTGTCAGGATTAGTGAGGGCTGGGTTGGGGTATGTGCACCATACAAGGTGACAGGGCAGGAGAGGGAAGAGAAGGGATTGCACAGGCCAAGGTTGGCGCAAGGCCCACAACCACTACCAGGTATCAGGGCTCTGGCAGTGAAGGGGCCCCAGGCGAGGGGCAGGGCTGTGTTTTCTATAGGGAGCCTTCAGGGCCCAGAGGCCAGCCAATTCCACTCCTCTCTCCCAGGTGAGTAGATCCTCAGATAAGGACCAGCACCAAAGGAGGGCCAAAGGAGGGAACCCTGTGGGGAAACCCTGGGTCCAGAAGCGGGAGCAGGAGTTGCTGGTTGGGTGGGAGCCAGGACCCATTGGAGGACCCCTGGCTAGGGAGAATCAGGGTGAGTGGAGGGTCCTGGCTGTGGCAGGATACCACAGCACAAGGGGAATAGAGGGGCAGCACAGGAGAGGGTGTGAGTAAGGGGCCTGAAACCAACAGACAGGGACAGGAATAAGGTCCTTGAGAAGGGCAGCTGGGGGCTCAAGCAAGGAGTCAGGCCCAGGAATGGAGAACCACGTTCCAGAGCCCTGACAGAGCTTGGGAGAATAGGGAGGGGAGAGAGGAAAGAAGGTGGCATAGGGAGAGGAAGCCTCGAGGTCCAGATCCAAGGCTAGGTGTCAGGGTTGGGGAGCAGGGACCAGGCTGTGGGAGGCAAAAGGGCACAGGAAAGGGGCAGGGCTACGTTTTTCCAAAGGGAGCCTGCATGGCCAAGAGGCCAGGTCAAGTCTCCTGGCCTGGTTGAGCATCCTGGGAAACGGATCAGGAAAGGGAGCCTAGCAGGGACAGGGACCACAGGAGGGCCAAAGGATGGCAGAGCAGGAAGACCTGGAGGACAGGTGCTTGTGTGGTGGGGTCAGGACCACAGCAAGGAGCCCAGGCTAGGTTTCTAGAGGAGGTCCCTCTGAAGGGGAGAGCAGGGAAGGGCAAGGTCGGGCTGGAGGGCAGCACTAGTGGACTGCAGTGCAGGGAATCCAAGGGGAGATGGAGAGCAGCCCAAGAAAGGGGCCTGCAGACAATGCGCAGGGACACACTGGTCAACAAGGGCCACCAGAGGCTCAAGTGAGCAGCCAGTGCCAGTGCCACTGCCAGGTTTCAGGGTTGAAGTCCAGGACCTAGAGCCCAGGGAGAGCAAGGGGACCAGGCGAGGGCCTGGGCTCTCTTTCTCATAAGACGCTCTTGCCCAGATGAGATTCAAGGGACATGGACCTGGCCAAGGTCACTTGTCAAGGGACAAGGGCCAGGAGGATGGTGATGGGAGGGCATGGCACCGGGTTCCATTGGGTGGGGAGAAGGGCAAGGGCCAGGACCCAAGGCAGGGGCCCAGTAAAGGGATGGACCTGACCAACAGTGGATTAGGGACCAAGAAGGTGGAGGCCCGTGCTCCAGGGGAAAGCAAGAGGGGAAGGAGAGGAAGGGACAGTGCTAGGATAGGAGACAGAGACAGCACAAAGGGCAAGGAGGGGAGCATTCTAGGGGGCCCAATCAAGGGGCCCCCAAGGTCAGAACAACACCAAGAGATGCCACCCGAATCCACGTAACAGAAGGATCGCAGTCAGGGTCTCAGGGAAGCATCCAGGCCCAGGGACAGGAGCACAAATTGTCACGTTTAGGGAGGGCTGGGTTGGGGTAGGGCAGCATGCAAGGCTAGAGGGTAGGGGATGGAAGGGAGAGTATCGCTCAGGGCCACCAGATGGTCAAGCGAGGAGCCAGGCCAGGGAATGGAGAGCTAAGGGCCAAGGCTGGGGCAGGGGGCTCAGGACAGTGGACAGGGATGGGGATCCAGTAATGGGGAGCCAGTCTCGATTGCCAGCTCCACTGCCAGGTGTCATGGTTCTGGATGCAGGACCAAGGGCCCAGGGAGAGCAAGGGGCCTATGTGAGGGGCAGGGCTCTGTTTCCTACAAGATGCCCTGGCACAGATGAGAATCAAGGGCAAGGGACCAGGCCAAGGGGGCCTGGCATGGGACAAGTTCCAGGAGGACACTGATAAGGAAGGCATGGCACAGGGTCGTGGTAAGAGTGGAGAGGGGCAAGAGCCAGGACCCAAGCAAGGATTCCAGGTAAGGGACCAACCCACCCAAAAGAGCATTAGGAACCCAAAGAGCAGGAGGCCAGCTCTCCAGGGGAAAGTGCTATGGGAAGGAGAGGAAGGGGTGGTGCTAGGATGAGGAGATAGAGGGCAGCACAAAGGGCAAGGAGGGGAGCTCACTAGGGGGCCCAAGCAAGGGGCCCTCAGGTCAGTCCCAACAACAAGAGATCCCACAGGAAGCCACGCAACAGAAGGAATGTGGTCAGAGGCTCAGGTAAGTAGCCAGGCCCAGGAATTGGAGTGAGAACTGTCAGGGTTAGGAGGGCTGGGTTAGGGTAGAGGCAGCATGCAAGGCTAGAGGGCACCGGATTGAAAGGAGGGGATCTGGCAGGGCAAGGTCAGAACTAGGCCTTCAGTGGGCAGAGGCCAGCCAATTCCACTCCTCTGCCCCAGATGTGTAGATCCTCAGAGAGGGACCTGGACCAAAGGAGTGCCAAAGGAAGGCACTGTGAGGGGATACCTTGTGTCTGGAATTGAGGTGTCAGTGGTGAGCCAGGACCCATTCTTGGAACCCAGCCTAGGGAGAAGCAGTGGGAGGGAAGAGTCCAGGCAATGCTGGGATACAACAGTACTATTGTAGGGTCAAATGAGGCAAGGAACAGAATATAGCAGGAAACAGTTTTACTTGGCTGCAGCCAGGCTCAGAGGGCACAGTTTTGCTGTGATCAATCAATCCCATGAACCCCAATTTCAGGCAATTTTAGAATTTTATAATGTAAAGGGGAGGGGCTCAGAAGTTAACAGTCTATAGAAGTTCTCATAAAAGCAGCTTTTCCTTTCACTGTTTTGTGCAAGTTAACTTTTCAAGGACAACTCCTGAGAAGGGTAGAGCTTCTTTTCCCTATTTTTTCTCTCCCTGCCAGTTGTTACCATGCAGCTCAGTTGGTAACATATCTTAAAAATGTAGACATCTCTGTGAAGCCCAGCTCAAGGCCAGTGGCCTTGTTTGCACATTTCTATATACAACTATATTGGATATGTTTGTGAAAAACTAGTAAGAGGTGCCCAACACCTGGAGGGCTGGTATCTTCTTGGCAAGTGGCCAAGTAAAACAGGGCAATA
This sequence comes from Marmota marmota marmota, assembly GCF_001458135.2. NCBI lineage: Eukaryota > Metazoa > Chordata > Mammalia > Rodentia > Sciuridae > Marmota > Marmota marmota. Next base: position 54,549 of record NW_026000173.1, read on the forward strand.
AAAAATAGGAAGTTTATCTACATTGAACTCTTTTACAGAGTCTCTTTTTTATTTAATTGGTTACACATGACAGTAAAATGACCTTGACATATCATACATTTGAATCAGATGGGATATAATATCTCATTTTTCTGAGTATACAGATTGCAGAATCACATTGATCATGCATTCACATATATACACACAGTAATAATAATGTCTGTTTCGTTCTACTATCCTTCCTATCTCCACAACCCCTCCCCTCCCCTCCCATCACTTCTCTCTACCTAATCTAGGGTAACACTATTCTATTTTTTTTCTCACATCTTCATACATGTATTTTGTATAACAATGAGGGACTCCTTCCACCATCCATGCAATTCCCTTTTTTCCACCCTTTCCCTCCCACCCCTCTTCCCTATGGAGAGGTAATCTTCTTCCCATACTCTTCCTTTCTTCCTCATTTTGAGTCACCCCCCTTAATCAGAGAAGACATTTGGCATTTGTTTTTTTGGGGGGATTAGCTAACTTCCTTTATCATAATCTTGCAGAGACTCTTTTGCTGACAGTCCTAAAATAAGCCATGGTGAAGATTTTTTTAGAATCCCAGGTAAGATTTTTCTGTTGAGAAAGGGGGTGCAACTTCAATTCTCCCCTTTAATGATGTTCCCTATAAATTAATCCTTTCAATTTAAGAGTATCATTACCATTATATTGGCATAAAGCCTTCTATAATATCAAAACCTTAGTTGTTGTCATCTTTTCAACAACAGCTTCTATAGTTAACCCATTAGTTTTAATGCGCAGTGGAGCCAAATATGGGAGCAATACACAGGTTAACAGCAAAATACCCATTATACCAGTTAAGCTTTTAAATCTACCAAGGGTTGACAACCATCTCCCAAAAGCGTGTTTGGGACCCAAAGTTTAATGCCTTTCTAGGTATGAACTAGCACATGTGCTAATTCTCTTGTGTTGTTGGCTATATTCTTAATTGTTTGTCTATTTTCATCCATTTGGATGCAACAATCTGAGCTGCTGAACTCTCCACATATTTCTCTTTCCTCAGCCAGTAGGTAATCTAATGCCTAGCAGTTTTGATAGTTAGCCACCTGCATTGGGTCTGGTGGGTTGCTAGGAGATCAAAGGATGTGGCAGTCTGATTAATAATAATTTCTAGTAGAGCTTGTAAGTGAATAATTCTGTTTAACATGTATTAGGAGTTCTATAACTCCAACTGCCATTTTGTGCCCAGGTAGCGGGACCATAAGTGGCAATAATCCTCTGGGGTAGCCAGTTATTTTCACAAGATTGGTAACTTCCTAAATCAAGTTTCTTCCTGATAGACCTTTTTTTGTCTTTCCAAACATTCATTCATCCATTGCATTCCTCTGGCAGGACAGGTCCTAAATACATGTTGGTTATAGTGGATTGTCTTGACATATGGTTCACATGATCTCCTGGTTGGAATAGGAGTAGAACAGAACCTCTTACGGTTATCAAAGGAAACCAAAGTCAATAATAGACTAACATTTTGGTTAGCATAGGTTAAACAGCATAAATTAACAAATCAAACTAATAACACAAAACAAATCCTAGAAAATTTATATAAGCAAGATAAAAAAGTATAAATGATTTTTTTACCCAGTGTCCAGATAATAGGAGTTACTGTTATCAAACCAGTAGCAAAAACCAGAGAATTAAGTATATATCTAGAAGCAAGGGTTGGCAATGCATTATAGTATAATAAATATCTTAGAGGTTGAAAGCATTCATTAGTCCTGGTGGGAAGTTTATTTTCATGATGCATTCATCAGCCAATCCCTCCCATGTGGCTGAAGCAGGGCTGTAGTCTCCTCAAGCTTTGGCAGTGCATACACCAGTCAGCTTCCAGAGTGAATGGAGCAGGGCTGTTGTTCTTCTGACCCTCAAGCTTCTCCTGTGCTGCTTTTTTTCTAGTCAGTCAGCTTCAAAGGCATAGCAGCATCTGGAGTGCATACCCAGTCCACAGCTGCAGGCTTGAGTCTGGTGTGTCAATCCAGGAACCTATTTCTGCAAACTTCACTGCAGTTCAGGTAGAAAAAATAACAGGGAAAGGGCCTTTCCAAAGAAGTTTAGGTGTTTGAATATTCCATTCTTTGGCCCAGACTCAACCTCCAGGCTTGAAGGAGTGTGCACCTGTGGTCAAACTTAGTGGCAATCTTTTTCTAACCCATTGGTTGAGAACCTGTAAAGTTTTCCCTAAGGCCCAAAGCTGTCATCTCAGGGTTAATTCTCCTATCTCTCTTAAGTCTCTCAATGGTCCCCTAATAATAGGGGAGCCTCACATACATTATCTTATATGGAGAGAATCAAGTCCTCCTAGTGGGAGTGGATCTAATCTTTAACAGTGTAATAGGGAGAAGGTCATCACAATGTAAGTGAGTCTCCTGACACAGCTTACCCAATTGAGACTTAAAGTCCTGTTCATCCTTTGAACTTTACCAGAACTCTGCAGACTATAGGCAGTATGTAACTTCCATCTGATGTTTAAACTCTTGCTCAGTGTGGTGAGCCGCTTCTGCCATTTCTGCAGACTATGGTCGCCATTACAAGATGGCGCTGGCTCCGCTGTGGTCTGTGACAAACAACTCCTTATTTGGGAGAGTTGGCACATGATTTTTCACCACCCTATGAGAAAGCTCCACGTGGCAGCTTTGCATTGGGGCTTGAGATGCTTTATTAAGGCTGGGAGGGGCATCCGAGGGGTAGAAGAAGAAATATCAGGGGCCTGAATAAACTGCTGAAAGAAGATTCCTGAGTTGCGTCTTCCTTGCGGGCAAGGGGTCGTGACAAGTGGTGCCGAAACCCGGGAACCAGAACTTTCAGCAGTCAGGGGTGGTGCACCGGTTAGTCCCAGGTAAGTGGGATCCGCGACCAAAGCGGGGTTAGTGCCAAGTAAGTGGGATCCACGACCAAAGCGGAGCAGATCCTCTGTAAAGAAAGAGAGAGCATTACATTTTATTGCAGCTGCATTGTGTACTTTCGCTTCTACTTTCGCTTTTGTTTTCTGTGTTTCTTTTGTTGTGTCATTTTGCTTTTGTTTTTTGTGCTTCTTTTGTTGTTGTGTCATGGGTGCCGCATCTTCAAGTCCGCTTCTTCTGGCCCTAGATGGCCTGTTACGTTCTAAGGGTCTGGAAGTGAAACATAGTACTTTACAGAGATTTTTACAGAAGATAGATATTGCTGCACCGTGGTTTGCATTTTCGGGCAGCCTTACTGTACATAGTTGGGATAAATTAGGCAAAGATCTTGACTTTGCTTCTGAGCAG
>NW_026000173.1:61281-84662 GCF_001458135.2 Marmota marmota marmota
GCTGATATGGCCTCGGATCTGGGGAAGGGCCCTCCTTAAGACTGAGCCATACTATGCAGCCACTTCTGCACAGTGGGATAGGACCTCTACTCTCGCCTGTATTGTTTTAAGAAAACAGAAAGGGGGAACTGTGGTGAGCCGCTTCTGCCGTTTCTGCAGACTATGGTCGCCATTACAAGATGGCGCTGGCTCCGCTGTGGTCTGTGACAAACAACTCCTTATTTGGGAGAGTTGGCACATGATTTTTCACCACCCTATGAGAAAGCTCCACGTGGCAGCTTTGCATTGGGGCTTGAGATGCTTTATTAAGGCTGGGAGGGGCATCCGAGGGGTAGAAGAAGAAATATCAGGGGCCTGAATAAACTGCTGAAAGAAGATTCCTGAGTTGCGTCTTCCTTGCGGGCAAGGGGTCGTGACAGCTCAGTAATCATATCACCTCTGCCCAAAAGCTGGCCCATTGTCTGAGCCAATAGTTATTGGGATAAAATATCTGTAATTATTTCCCAGAGAAGCATCCTGGTTATCTCCCTAGCCTTTTCAGGGCAAGTGGGAAAGGCTTCCACCTAGTCAGAGTAGGAACACACAAAAACCAAAAGTTACTTATAGCCCCATGAGCATGGTAGTTCAGTGAAGTCTACTTCCAAGTCTTCAAAACATACTCCTCCTATAGTTTGGATTCCTGTGGGAGCTCTGGATTGTTGTGAGCACAGACCTCAAATTGTTTTCATATCATCCAGGTGATGAGCCAGGGGACATACAAATGTTGACTCAGAACTGTCTCAAGTGCTCTATGTCCAACTTATTCCCCTGTGGAACTGTTTGATAAAGGGTGGGGCTAGAATCTCCAGGATGGCTATGCTGGCCATCAGAAAATCTCCATCATCCTCCTGGGAGAAAAATTTTTTTCAGTCTTAAACCATTTACGTTCATGTTGGGAGTATGTTGGCTCCCATTCTGTTAAATAGTCAGCCAGGAAGAAGGGTAGCATTTAAACCTGGGACTAGATTTTCTTCTCATTTCTTGAAGACAACTAACCTGGCCTCTCTGTCAGCTCTCCAGTTGCCCTGAGAAACCACAATATTTCCCTTTTGATGACCTTGGCAATATATAATCACAACTTTCCTGGGAGCCTACAGTGCATCCAAAAGTTTAAGAATTTCTTGCCCATACATCATGCCTTTTTTTCTCCTGAGTTAATGAGCCTTTTTTCCTTACACAAGGCCTTATGAACATGAAGCATAGTGAATGCACATTTTGAGTCTATGTAAATATCCACAAAGACTCCTGCTGTCAACTGAGGTGCTTGAGTCAAAGCAATAAGTTTTTCTTTTTTGTACTGAGGTTCCCTTAGGCAGAGATTCTGCCTCAATAGTGGAGTCCAGAGTGACCACTGCATATCCAGCAAAACATACCCTATTTTTATAAGACTGCTTCTATCTGTGAAGTATTCCACATCAGGGTCCCTGAGGGCTGGCCTTCCAGGTGTGGTCTACTGGAGAACATTTCATCCATGACTTCAATACAGTTGTGATCAGGTTGTCCAGGTCCAATGGGCAGCAAGGTTGCTGGGTTTAGAGTCTGGATGAATTTAACATGGATACATAGGTTTTCACTTAACATGCCCTGTTATTGACCATTAGTCAACCAATATTGTCCTTTGTACTCTACCAATGTCAAAACTGAATGAGGAACCTTGAAAACCAATTTTTGTCCCAGAGCCAGTTTATCAGCTTCCAATACCAGAAGATCTGTGGCTGCAAGGGCCCGTAAACAAGGTGGCCAGTCTTGGGCTACAGAGCCCAGCTATTTGGACAGATGTCTATGTCAAGACTCCTACAGGCATTCCAGACATTTCATGGATGTACAGAAAATAAAGATTTGTTAGGTCAGGGAGCCCTAGTCCAGATGCACTGGGAGTGCTTGTGTGATAGTAGAAGCAAATGTGACTCCATTTTATTTTATGACTTCATCCTGTAAAACAATCATGCCAAGTAGAAGGGTCATGACCAGAACAAAATGTTCTTTTCCTTTTGCTATAGAAATCTGTGAGAACATGGAACTACCTAATGGGGTATTGTTTCTGTAACTAGGGTAACGGGGCTCTGTTTCTGTAACTGGGGTGACTGGGCTAACTGATTGGTTAGGCTTCCCTTTGCTTGACTGCACTCTCCTGCTTCTTTAACCTGGCTTGCTTGCATTGTCTGGACCCCCAAACATCCCTTTTGTGGTTTTCAGACTTATAAGGAGCACCCTTGCAATTGTTCCGGGCTGATCGGGGGAACAGCTTTATGTTCTGATCAGTTGCCACAAGTGTGCTTCAATAAAGGCTTGATTCGATTATATGTGAGTGGTCTGGAGGTCAGTTTATGAAACCCCAGGACAAAGCTTTAACTATAACACTTGTTTATTGTCCTCAAAGGCCTTTTACTTAATTGGCCCCCATATTAGAGGATCCCATTCTGCCTCTTTTGTGGCTTCACAGAGGGGTTTGCCATAACTGAAAGTTGGGGATCCATATATGGCTGAATCTGGTAGCCCCCAAGAATTCTCTAGTCTGATGGCAGGTTGAAAGGAAAGGAATTGAGCAGATTTCCTGTGTCTTTTGAGGCCCAATGGCTATTGTCTGTTCTGTTGCTGAGTCAGATGGTAACCAAAGTATTTGACCTTTTTCTTGATAGATATGGGCTTTTAAGTCAGAGTCCAGTACTGTCCCAAGGATCTTGTACTCAAGCCCCTGGAAGGAACTGTCATTTAGAAAAGGGGAGCGTACAAAGATCCTCTGGTGCTTTAAGATGCAGGATTTTTTGTTATCTCCAGGTGCAGGATCTTGGCAGCTGGGATTCTCTAACTGGCAAATCTAATGTAAATTGCAGCAGAGATTGATGACCTGGGACATCATTTGTTTAAAAGGCACCTATGTCAGTCTCACCATGGGCCATCTGCCAAGGTTGGAGGGCAGGTTCCATGCAGGTCTTGGTGTGGCAGCCACATTGTGCTCACCTAGGTGTTGCTCTTTGTCTTCATGGCTTTCTCCTCTTGGCATGTAGGAGACTGCTCTAATTGTATATAGTAGCTGCCTGGCTTGTGTTTTTGTATGCTATGCATGGGGCTCTGTGGCCCTTTCTGTTGGTGGCTCACAGCTTGTTGGCTTGGTGCCAGGGTGGCATGTCCTTTTGGAGTGTGTACCCTATGGCCCACTATCATGTGGTAACATGAATATATTTCTGGTTCATTTTGGGGCTTGCAGCAGCTGAGGTCTCCTGAGGCACTGGATCTTGTGTATCAGTTGCAGTTGTGTGTGTCTATCGGACCCCTGACATATTTGTCAATCATTAACTTCCAAGCAAGTGGGAATCAACTCAAAGGAGGGGTTGGGGCCAAAGGCTGGGGTAAACCATTCATTCCTTCTCTGTTCAAGGCTTAGCATTTGAACATGGCATTGGGTGCTTGCCCATGAGGGCCACTGGAGCCTTCCCCTTTTGTCTGGTCATGCTTTTTTTCCTTATAAACATTTGGACCATTGGCTTTGTTCTAGTGAGATTCCCTCTTTGAGTGACCTCTGGGTTTGTGGTGAGGGCAGCTGTAAAAAGATCCATCCTCCTCTTTACCTTTTTGGTCTGTGTGTCTTTGAGCCTCTGGGTCTCAACTGATGAAAACTGTGGTGGCCATCTTCGTCAGCTCTCTGGCACACTTCTCAATAAAGCTAGTTTGTAATTTTTGGCAAATGTCACTCTGAGCCTGTTCCACAAAGGCTGCTTTGGTCACGTGTAGCTTGTGCCTCTGCATCTCTTCCCTGACAAACTTGAATTGTGGCAGCTATGCTTGTATGGTGCCCCTCCTCTCCAGAGCACCTCTGGGCAGGGAGAGGGGCAACAATGGCAGTGGCCCGCACACTCAGCTCTGAGTCAGTTGGGAACAACTCTTTTGATCATTACTGCCAGTTTTATAAGGCAGAGGGGCCTTAGGCAGATGTGGGGCCCAGAGAAATGTTCAGGGCTATCAATGGTGCAAGAGGGGAGATGCTGGAGCAGTGGAAGGATTTGCTCGGCTCTGTTTCTGTACTATCTCTTGATATCAATCAAATAAATGGTTCAGGGACTCCAACAATAATCAAAAGAACCTCAGCAATGACTCTAAAGATCCTTCTGGTGGCCAGCCCACATCTTGGGTGGGCCATTCTAATTCAGAGAGTATGCCACCTTTGTGGAGTGAGTTTTTCCCCCATAGTTATCAGGAAAACCTTCCTAAAGGTTTCTAACACACATTTCAGAAGGTGCAGTTTCCTTTGTGTGCTTCCCATGTTCCAGCCTTTATTGGTATCAGCATCGAACATTTAGGACAAGACTCACTTTGTCCATCTCTGGCTGTTCCCCTCGCGGGAACTTAGAGCCCTGTTAGCCTTTTGGGTTGTCATCAACCCCCGACCTTGAGCTTTCACGTAGACTTTGGTTGGTGAAATTCCACCATAGAGTGTATGAGATGCCATGGAACCTCAGATAAGGACCCCACACTCGCTTCTGCCTTTGGGTTGGGTAGGAATCCTTCCCTTTGCCCTTCTCATTTGCATACTTTCCCACACTTTCCCACAGACATGGTCAGAAAAAATTTCTATACCGCCCAAATTCCAACAATTCCAAACCAAACAAAAAGGGCATCAGGGTTTCCAATCTGTTTGCTGTCCCTGAACACAGACTACTCAGATGACTCCCTGGGTCTGTTTCAGCTCCAACCACTTTGGAGAATACTTGGTATCCAACAGAGGTTGATCAAGCCTCTCTTCCACCCACTTAGGCCTCGAAGGTGAAGTCAGGCGGGCTTCAAAAACAAATGGACCTGGGTCCTAACTGTTTAGTTGGGCAGTGCTCCAAAACCCTAACTCTGGTTCCTGCTGCCTGTGGGTCCCTTTGTGCTCTGGGGTGACAGCCCCAGGGCACTGGGTGAGTTGATCCTCTTTCAGGCCAAGAGTGGCCTGAGTACATCAAGGGGAATGCTGTCCCCCACTGCCCCAGGGAAGCTGGTCCCCAGAGACAAGAGAGGCAGAATAGCCTTCCCTACCTTCTCTGTCCCATCTGGGTTTCCACAAATGTTGTAGGAACAAATGAGGCAAGGCACAGAACATAGCAGGAAACAGTTTTATTTGGCTGCAGCCAGGCTCAGAGGGCACAGTTTTGCTGTGATCAATAAATCCCATGAAACCTGAGTTCAGGTAGTTTCAGAATTTTATACCCAGCAGGTAAGGGGAGGGGCTCAGAAGTTCACAGTCTGTAGAAGTTCACATAAAAGCAGCTTTTCCTTTCACTGTTTTGGGCAAGTTAACTCTTCAAGGACAACTCCTGAGAAGGGTAGAGCTTCTTTTCCCCATTTTTCCTCTCCCTGCCAGTTGTTACCATGGAGCCCAGTTGGTAACATATCTTAAAAATATAGACATCTCTGGGGCTGGGGCTGGGGATGTGGCTCAAGCGGTAGCACGCTCGCCTGGCATGTGTGCGGCCCAGGTTCGATCCTCAGCACCACATACAAACAAAGATGTTGTGTCCGCCGAAAACTAAAAAAATAAATATTAAAATTCTCTCTCTCTCTCTCTCTCTCAAAAAAATAAATAAATAAATATAGATATCTCTGTGAAGCCCAGCTCAATGCCAGTGGCCTTGTTTGCACATTTCTACAAACTACTATACTGATTATGTTTGTGAAAAACTAGCAAGGGGGTGCCCAGGACCTGGAGTGCTGATATCTTCTCAGCCAGTGGCCAAGTAAAACAGGGCAATAGGAAAATACGAACTTTATCAACACTGAACTCTTTTGCAGAGACTCTTTTGCTGGCAGTCCTAAATACAGCTATAGTAAAGACTTCTGGAGAAGCCCAGTTAAGACTTTTCTGTGGAGGAAGGGAGTGACACTTCAATACAAAGAGAACAGAGGGGAGGCACAGGACTAGCTTCCCTGGGGCAGTGGGGGACAGCATTCCCCTTGATGTACTCAGGCCACTCAATAAAGGGGCTTAAAATCAAGGGAAAGGGACAGGGTCCTGGAGAAGGGTGGCCTCAAGCAAGGAGCCAGGCCCAGGAATGCAGATCCAAGTGCGTTATCCCGGGCAGGAGTCCCATGAAAACAGACAGGGCTAGGGAGGGGAGGGAGAATAGAAATGGGAGTGGGTGACAGCGGGGAGAGGAGGGCTCAAAGACCTGGTCCACTGCTGGGTGTCAAGGTTGGGGAGAAGGGCCCAGGCTGAGGGAGGCCAAAGGGCCCAGGCAAGGGGTAGGGCTACATTTTCCCAAAGGGAGCTCGAAGGGTCAAAATGCCAGGTCAAGTCCCTGGCCCTGGTGTGCATCCTAGTAAAGGGATCAGGAAAAGGGGCACCCAGGGACAGGGACAACAGGAGGGCTAAAGGAATGCCCAGCAGAATAGGCCAGAGAATGTTGGGTTTGAGGCGAGGACCCCAGCAAGGATACCAGGCTAGAGACCTAGATGTGGTCCAATGCCAGGGCAGATCAGGGAAGGGCAAGACTGGGCAGGCGAGCAGCACTAGGGTTCCGCAGGGAAGGGAAGCCAAGGGAAGCAGAAAATCGCCCAAGCAAGGGGCACAAAGTAAAGCCCAGGGATGCAGGGAGCAAGAAGGGGCACCTGAGGCTCCAGGGAGGAGCCAGGCCAAGGAATTGAGAGCCAAGGGCCAAGGGTGGGGCAGGGGGCTCAGAACAGTAGACAGGGCTGGTGAGGGAAGGCAGGGGATCCGAGAGGCAACAGGCAGGATGGAGGCCCAGGGCCACTGCCAGGTGTCCAAGTTCCCTGTTCAGGACCAAGGGCCAAATGAGAGCAAGGGGCCCAGGGCTCTGTTCCCATAAGGTGCTCTGGCTCAGATGAGAATCCAGGACCATTGAATGGGCAAAGGAGGCCTGGCAAGGGACGGGGCCCAGGAAGGGTGCAATGGGAGGACATAGCGAGGGGTCGCGGTGGGTGCGGAGAAGGCCAAGAGTCAGAACCCAAGCAAGGAGCCCAGGCAAGGGTCCTATCAGACCGACCAAAATTGAGGGACCCAAAGAGCAGGAGGCCCCCAGGTGCACCCAGGTAACACACAAGAAGATGGGGAAGAAAGGGTGACGCGAGAAGGAGGAGTCAGCTGGAAGCACAGGGCAAACCCAGAGGAGCATGCTAGGGGACCCAAAATGGAATGACACCAGGCAAAACCACACGAATCCACGTGACTCGGGAACATGGTCAGGAGCTCAGGTGAAGGTTCAGGGTCAGGGAGCGCTGGGATGGGTTTATAGTAGCATGGAAGGTCAGAGGGCAGGTGAGAGAAGGGAGGGAATGGTGCAGGGCATGGCTGGAGGCGCAAAGCACACTTGCACTGCCAGGGGTCAGGTTTCTGGTGGCGAGGGGGATCAGGTTTCTGGTGGCGAGGGGACACCTCTGTCCATGCGAGAGACCACTCCTACCTGTATGTTGGGGTAGCTTGTATACCGCCCAGCCAGGGAAGAGTGCACTCACCCCTCACACGTGGGTGTCAGGGGGAGCTCTTATACCGCCGTGGCCAGGGTAGAGGGGACTCGCCCCTCCAGGCGTGAGACCCCTACCAGCTGGCTGGGAGGGGTTTCCTGACTGAGGGTCCAGTCCCCTCTACCCTGGCTATGGCAGGGACAACCAGGTGAGAGGGGTATCCCACCTAGAGGGGCAAGTGGGGGAGCTCATATACAGCCACAGCCAGGGTAGAGAAGACTCACCAATCTAGGCTGGAGATCCCTCCCACCTGGGTGTCAGGGGAAGCTTGAATTCGGCCACAGCCAGGGTAGAGGTGACTAGCCACTCCAATCAAGATACCCCTCCCACCTGGGTGTCAGAGGGAGCTCATATAAGGCTGCAGCCAGGGGAGAGGGGACTTGCCCCTCTAGGCTGGATACCTCTCCCACCTGGTTGTCCTGGGAAGCTCCTATACTGCTATAGCCAGGGTAAAGGGGACTGGACCCTCCAGTCGGGAAATCCCTCCCATCTGGGTGTTCAGTGAGAGCTTGGACACCACTGCAGCCAAAATAGAGCAGACTTGCCCCTCCAGTGGGGAGACCCTTCCCACCTGGATGTCAGGGGGAGCTCTTATGCCAACAAAGCCATGGTAGAGGGGATTCGCCCATCAAGGCGGGAGACCCCTTCCACCTGGGTATCCTGGGGAGCTCCTATACCGCTGAAGCCAGGGTAGTGGGGACTCGACCTTTCGGGCGGGAGACCCCTCCCTCCTGAGTGTCAGGGGAGTTCTTATATCGCCAAAGCCAGGTAGAGGGAACTAGCCCCTACAGGTGGGATACCCTCCCACCTGGGTATGGGGGGAGAGCTCCTATACAGCTGCAGCCAAGATAGAAGGGAATCACCCCTCCAGTGGACACACCCACGTGGGTGTCAGGGGAGTTCCTATACCGCCCCAGCCAGGGTAGAGAGGACTCACCACTCTAGACTGGAGACCCCTCCCACCTGGGTGTCAGAGGGGGCTTGTATACCATTGCAGCCAGGGTAACAGGGACTCTCCCCTCCAGAGGACAGATTCTTCCCACCTGGGTGTCTGGAACTCGTACACCGCCACATCCAGGGTAGAGGGGACTCACCAAGGAAGGCAGGAGACCCCTCCCAGCTGCGTGTCGGGGGAAGCTTATATAATGTTACAACCAGGGTAGAATGGACTTGCCCCTTCAGGTGGAAGACCCCTTTCCAATGCCTGTCATGTGGAACTCATATACCGCCGCAGCCACAGTAGAGGGAACTTGCCCCTCCAGTCGGGGGACCCTTCCCACCTGGGTGTCATGGGAGCTCCCATACCCTAGCAGCCATGGTAGAGGCAACTCTCTCCTCCAGGCGGGAGACCCCTCCCACCTGGGTGTTGGGGGAGCTCCTTTACCTCAGCAGCCAGGGTAGAGGGGACTCTTCCCTCTAGGAGGGAGATGCCCTCCTACCAGGGTGTCTGGGGAAGCTGATACACTGCCACAGGCAGGGAAGAGGGGTTCGCCACTGCAGGCAGAAGACCCCTCCCACCTAGGTGTCCAGGGAGCCCTTATAGGGAACCAGCCAAAGTAGAGGGGACTCGCCCTTCCAGGCGGGAGACCCCTCCCACCTGGGTGTCAGGGGAAGCTTCAACACCACTGCAGCTAGGGTAGAGGGGACTCGCCCTTCCAGTCAAGAGACCCCTCTATCCTGGGTGTGTGGGAAGCGCAGCCAGCGTAGAAGGGACTGCAGGTGAAAGACTCCTCCCACGTGTGTTTTGGGGTGGAGGAGCTTGTATACAGCCTTAGCCAGGGTAGAGGGGACTTACCCCACCATGCAGGAGACCCCTCCAACCAGGGTGTCTAAGGGAGCTTGTATATCGCTGCAGCCAGGGGAGAGGGGACTCGCCCCTCCAGTCAAGAGACCTCTCTAACCTGGGTGTCTGGGGGAGGTCCTATAACGTCTCAGCCAGAATAGAGGGGACTCGCCCCACATATGGGAGACCCCTCCCACTTGGGTGTCTGGGGGATCTCATCACAGCCACAGCCAGGGTAGAAGAGACTCACCACTGAAGGTGGGAGACCCCTCCCAACTGGGTGTCCGGGGAAACTCCTATACTGCTGCAGCCAGGGTAGAGCATACTTGTCCCTCCAGGCGGAAGACCCCTTTCACGTGGGTGTGAGCTTCACCCATGGGGCTGTAGCAAGACACACCCATTTCTGTGACTGAGCGCCTCAGCACCCAGCTGGGGAGTGTAACTCAGTCACCCATAAGGTTGGCCTCCCACATCCTCACACCTGGGTGTCCTGGGGTGAGGGGGGAGCTCCTATACCACTGCAGCTAGGGTTGAGGGGAATCGACCTTCCAGGTGGAAAACCCCTCCCACCTGGGTGTTCAGGGGGAGCTCCTTTATCTCTGCAGCCAGGGTAGAGGGGACTCGCTCCTCCAGGCAAGACACCCTTCCCAAATGGGTATGGGGGGGGGAGTTCTTATACCCCGCAGCCATGGTAGAAGGGACTCGCCCTGGTAGATGGGAGACCCCTTCCTTCTGGGTGTCCAGGAGCTTGTATACCGCCTTAGCCAGGGTGGAGGGTACTCGCTCCTCCTGGCGGGAGACCCCTCCCATCTGGCTATGGGGCAGGGAGCTCCTATACAGCAGCAGCCAGGATAGTGGGGACTCGCCCTACTAGGCAGGAGACTCCTCACACCTGCTTGTCAGGGGAACTCATATACCTCCACAGGTAGGGTAGAAGGGACTCACCACTCAAGGCGTGAGACTCCTCTCACCTGGGTGTAGGGGGGAGCTCCTAAACCACCACAGCCAGGGTTGAGGGTACTCGCCCCTTTAAGCAGGAGAACCCTGCGTCCTGGGTGTCAGATGGAGCTCATATACTGGCCCATGCAGGGTAGAGGGACTTGCCCCTCCAGGCGGGATTCCCCTCCCACCAGGGTTTCAAAAGGAGCTCCTATACTGCCACAGCCAGGATAGAGGGGACTCGCTCCTCCATGCTAGAGACCCCTCCCACCTGGGTGTCTGGGAGAGCTTGTATACCACCTATGCCAGGGTAGAAGGGACTCCCCCATCAGTCAAGAGACCCCTCTAACCTGGATGTCAGGAGAGCTCCTGTACTGCAACAGCCAGGGTAGAAGGGACTCACCACTCTAGGCGGGAGACCCCTCCCTGCTGTGTGTGTGTGTGTGAGGGGGCTTGTATACCTCCACAGCCAGCTTAGAGGGGACTCGCCCCTCCAGTCGGGAGACCCCTCCCACCAGGGTGTCGAGGGAGCTCCTATACCACCACAGTCAGGGCAGAGGTTGTCGCCCCTGCAGGCGGGAGACCCCTCCCACCTGGGTGTTTGGGGGAGCTCATACACAGCTGCAGCCAGGGTAGAGGGAACTTGCCCCTCCAGGTGGTAGACTTAGGTGTCATGGGGAGTACTTGATAGGGCACCCTTCCAGGCTGGAGACCTCTCCCACTTGGTTGCTGGTGGAGCTCATATACTGCTGCAGCCAAGGGAGGGGGGCTTGCCCCTCCAGGCAGGAGATCCTTCCACCTGGGTGTCTGGGGGAGCTCATACACAACTGCAGCCAGGGTAGAGGGAACTCGCCCCTCCAGGTGGTAGACCTGGGTGTCATGGGGAGTACTTATACTGCTGCAGGCAGGGTAGAGGGGACTCTCCCCTCCAGTCAGGAGACGCCTCCCACCTGTGTGTTAGGGGAGCTCCTATACCACAGCAGCCAGGGTAGAGGGGACTTGCTCCTCCAGGTGGGAGACCACTTCCACCTGGGTGTGTGTGTGGGGACTCATATACCACCATAGCCAGTGCCGCAGTCCGGCTGCAGCAAAATAACCGGGGGGTGATGAACAACTTGTGTAGATTGATACAGCAGGAGTAGGAGCCATTTATTGCAGGACAGGAGCAGTATTTATACATTCCACACAGCTTATCTAATACCAGTCAACCAATAAGGAATCTCCACACTTAATGGCTCGCTGGTGTTACTTCACAAACCACTCCCTCTGGCATTTTGCCAGGCACCATCCAGACTTGTTTACAGACTCTAACATTAACCACTCCCTCTGGCAAAATGCCAGGTGCCATCCAGACTTGTTTACAGACTCTAACATTTCCCCCTTTTGTTTAATTTAAATAACGACCATAGTGGTTTTTACAGAAACACCATAAATAACCTGCTACAAACAGAAAGGGAGGATACAAAATACCACAATACCAAGCCAATTGATGGCTCCATGCAAGAAGCCCTTGGAAAAATTATACCAGCAATGACACAGTTAGCAAAGATACCGAGTTACAATTTGTTGTAGATTACAGTTTGTTGTCTCAGTCCAGGTAAAGCAGTGTCTCAAATAGATTAACTCACAGTCCAGGTAAATCACAGTCCAGGTAAGTTCTGCAGGCAGCTAGCTTGATCCGAAGTCTCGTCCGGTTCTCAGCAACACTGGAAATTCTTCCACTTTCGTTCGTTTTCACCGGCACTGGGACAAAGGCAGGAACTCCGGATGGCTAAAGAAAATCCTGTAGCATTCCACTAAGAAAACAACCTTCTGAACAATTTAGTAGTTATTGACATTGGAAATGACCAAACCTCAGGGACACTGGGTGCGTCCTCTGCCACCAGACCATAGCATCCCGGGCAGCCCCAGAAGGCCCCGGGGAGAGTCCGGGAAGTGTTCCGGACTCAAACTGCCACTGGACACAGGGAGCAAGAGCCTGCGAGACCATGCCTCCGGGTCAGGTTTGGATTTGGGCTCTCACAGTGGCGTCCCGCTCCCCAGGCATGGGGCAGGGAAGAGCCGGCTGCCGCTGCTTGGAAACTCCTTGTTGCGCCATGAGTGGCTCGCGCACGTGGCAGCTGCCTCGCCGCTTCACGCACCCTCCGGTAACAAAAAGTATTTAGTAATAGCCTTTTGCTGCAACTTTTTTCCTGATAATCTTTCTTCTTCTGAACTTTCTTTTTCTTTCTGACTAGAGTTCCTGGGCTTCCATCAACACATGCCCTAACTGCTCTTGGTTCCACTGGGGTGCCTCCTTCCCTTAGTAATTTACTTCTCACCCCTTCCATATTCTCATCACAAAGACAATACAATACACTGAGACAAAACAAGACACAAACATACTGTATCAATCTTTTCCATTTTCTCAAAATGGCCATTTTTCCTCTCACCCTATCTGCCTAGGGACGAGCAGATTTGCTCCCGTTCTATCTAGGGACGGGCAGCTTTTTTTCGTCACTTACCCCCAAGTGTCCCGGTGCTCCCAGTAAAGGGCCACCAATCTGCCGCAGTCCGGCTGCAGCAAAATAACCGGGGGGTGATGAACAACTTGTGTAGATTGATACAGCAGGAGTAGGAGCCATTTATTGCAGGACAGGAGCAGTATTTATACATTCCACACAGCTTATCTAATATCAGTCAACCAATAAGGAATCTCCACACTTAATTGCTCGCTGGTGTTACTTCACAAGCCACTCCCTCTGGCAAAATTCCAGGCACCATCCAGACTTGTTTACAGACTCTAACAGCCAAGGTGGAGGGAATTCACCCTTCCAGGTGGAAAAGCCTTCCACCTGGGTGTCAGGGGAGCTCATATACTGCCACAGCAATGAAAGAGACTTGCCCCTCCAGGCGAGCGTCTCAGGGGAAGCTTGTACACTTCCACAGCCAGTGTACAGTGGACTCCCCCCTCCAGGCGGGAGTACCCTCCAAACTGGGTGTGTGTGGGGGGAGCTCTTATACCTCCGCAGCCAGGGTAGAGGGGACTCACCCCTCCAGGCAAGAGAACCCTCCCACCTGGGTGTCTGCAGGAACTTCTATACCATAGCAGTCAGGCTAGAGGGGACTCTCCATTCCAGGCAGGAAACCCTCCAATCTGGCTATGGGCGGGTGGAGCTCCTATAATGCCACAGACAAGATAGAGGAGAAACGCCCCACTAGGCGGGAGACCCCTCACGTCTGGTTTTCAGGGGGGCTCATATACAGCTGCAGGCAGGGTGCAGGGGACTTGCCCCTCCAGGCGGGAGACCAGTGCAACCTGGGTGTTGGGTGGGGGGGAACCTATAGCGCCCTAGCCAGGGTAGAGGGGACTTGTCCTTCCTGCGGGGAGACACCTCCCACCTGGGTGTTCGGGAGCTCCTATATTTCCACAGCCAGGATAGAGGGGACTCGCCCCTCCATGCAGGGGACCCCTCCCACCTGGGTGTCTGCGGGACCTCAAACACAGCTTCAGGCAAGGTAGAGGGGAGCTAGTATTCTTCCCCAGCCAGAGTAGAGGGGACTTGCCCCTACAGGGAAGAGACCCCTCCCACCTGTTTGGGGAGTAGCTCTTATACTGCCCCAGCAATGGTGGAGGGGACTTACCCCTCCAGGCAGGAGACCCCTCTCTCCTGGGTGTCCAGTGGAGCTTGTATACTGACTTAGCCAGGGCGGAGGGGACTCACCCCACTAGGCAGGAGACCCTTCACACCTGGATGTAGGGGAGAGCTCTTATACTGCCTCAGCCATGGTAGAGGGGACTCGCCCCTTTAGGCTGGGAACCCCTCTCATATTGGTATCTGGGAGAGCATGTATTCCTCTGCAGCAAGGGTAGAGGGGATTCGCCCCTCCAGGCTGGATATTCCTCCCACCTGTGTGTCAGGGAAGCTCCTGCACCACAGCATCCAGGATAGAGGGGACTCGCCCCTCAAGGAGGGACCACTCCCACCTGGGTGTGTGTTGGGGGCTCCTATACAGCCCTAGCCAGGGTAGAGGGTCTCCCACCTGGGTGACAGGGGAGCTCATATACTGCCACAGCAATGGAAGAGAGGACTTGCCCCTCCAGGTGGGAGACCCCTCCCAACTGGGTGTCAGGTGGAGCTTGTACACCGCCACAGCCAGGATACAGCACCTCCAGGCAGGAGACCCCTCCAACCTGGGTGTGGGAGTGGGGTGAACTCATATACTACTGAAGCCAGGGCAGAGGGGACTCACCCCTCCAGGCAAGAGACCCCCTCCCACCTGGGTGTCTGGTAGGAGCTCTTACACCACTGAAGCCAGAGTAGAGTGGAATCGCCCCTCCTGGAGGAAGACCCCCTCCCACCTAGGTGTCCAGTGGGGAGGGCTCATATATTGCCCTAGCCATGGTAGAGGAGACTTGCCCTTCCAGGAGGGAGACCCCTCCCACCTGAGTGTTGAGGGGAGCTCCTATAACTAGCCAGGGTAGAGGGGACTCGCCCCTCCAGGTGGGAAACCCCTCCACCTGGGTGTCAGGGAATGCTAGCATCCCACTACAGCCAGGGTAGAGGGGACTTGCCCCTTCAGGTGGAGATCCCTCTCATCTGGGTATGGGGGGGAGTTCCTATACCACAGCTGCCTGGGTAGAGGGGATTCATCCTTCCAGGCGGGAGACCCCTCCCACCTGAGTGTCCGGGTGAGCTAGTAAACTGCCTAAGCCAGGGTAGAGCAGACTTGCCTCTCTAGTCCAGAGACCTCTCCCCCCGGGTGTCCAGGGAGCTCATATACAGCTGCAGCCAGGCTAGAGGGGACTCGCCCCTCTAGGCCAGATATGCCTTTCACCTGGGTGTCAGGGAGTGCTCATATACCGACGCAGCAAGGGTAGATGGGACTTGCCCCTTCAAGTGGGAGACCCCAACCACCTGGGTGTATGGGGCAGCTCCTATACTGCCGCAGACAGGGTAAAGGGGACTCGCCCCTCCAGGAAGGAGACCCCTCTCACCTGGGTGTTGCAGGGAGCTTGTATACCAAGTTAGCCAGGGTGCGAGTCCCCTATACCCTGGCTGTGGAAGTATATGAGCCCCCCCCCCAAACCCAGGTGGGAGGGTTCTCCTGCCTGGATGGACAAGTCACCTCTACTCTAGCTGTGGCTGTATTGAGCTCCCCCAACACCCAGGTGGGAGGGGTCTCCTGTGTGGAAGAGGGAGTCCCCTCTACCCTGGCTGCTGGGCTATAAATGCTCCCCTGACACCCAGGTGGGAGTGGTTTCCCATCTGGTAGGGCGAATCCCCTCTCTCCTGGCTGTGGTGGTATATGGGGACAAATGGGGAGTAAGGGGAACAGGTGGCACAGGAAGAGGAGGGCTCAAGGTCCAGGTTCACTGCAGGGTGTCAGGATTGAGGTGCAGGGCCTGGGATGGAGGAGGCCAAAGCCCCCAGGCAAGGAGCACTGCTACCTTTTCCCAAAGGAAGACTGCAGGACCAAACATCCCAGTTCCAGTTCCTGGCTCTGGTGAGCATCCTGGGAAAGGGATCTGGAAAAGGAGCCCAGCAGGGCAAGGACAACAGGAGGGCTGAAGGAGGGCACAGCATGAAGTGCTGAAAGAAGGGTGTTTGTCGGGTGCAAGCGTGGACCTCAGAAAGGAGCCAAGGCTAGGGACCTAGAGAAGGGCCCAGGCCAGGGGAGAGAAGTGAAGGGCAGGGCCGGGCAGGCAGGGGCTGCACTAGGGATCTGAGATTCAGGGAAGCCAAGGGGAGCTGGAAAGCAGCCCCAGTGAGGCCTGCAGTTCAATCCCAGGGAAGCATGGAGCAAGAAGGACCCCCAGAGGCTCAAGAGGGGAACCAGTCCAGGGAATGGAGAGTCAAGGGCCAGCGCTGGGGCAGAGAGCTCAGGACAGTGGACAGGGATGGGGAGGGAAGGCAGGGTATCCAGCAGAGGGGAGGCAGGCTCCAGGCCCAGTGCCACTACCAGGTGTCAGGGTTCCAGGTGCTGCCCCAAGGGCCTAGGGAGAGCAAGTAGCCCAAGCGAGGGTCAGGGTTCTGTTTCCCATAAGGCGTCCTGGCCCAGATGAGTATCAAGGGCCAGGGACCAGGCAAAAGGGCCTGGCAAGGGCCAGGGGCCAGGAAGAGTGCAATGTGAGGGCACAATGGGGGGGGGGTCACAGTGGGTGCAGATAGGGGCAAGGGCCAGGACCCAATCAAGGAGCCCAGGTAAGGGACCGACCCCACCAAAAGATATTAGGGACCCAATGAGCAGGAAGCCCCTGCTCCAGGAAAAAGTGCTAGGGGAAGGAGAGGAAGGGTCGGCACTAGGATGAGGAGACAGAGGGCTGCGCAAAGGGCACAGAGGGGAGTGAGTTAGGGGGCCAAATCAAGGGGCGCCCAGGTCAGACACGACATGAAGAGACACCACAGAAAACAACGCAACCCAAATAACCCAGTAAGGAGCTCAGGCTGGCAGCCAGGCCAGGGGGCTGTAGGGTGAAGGGTCAGGGAAGGAAGGACTAGGTTGACTTAGGGGCAGCTTTCAAGGCTAGAGGGCAGGAGAGGGAAGGGAGGGGACCACCCAGGGCATGGTCCTCATTATTCCCAAGTCCACTGCCAGTTGTCAAGTTTGGGCGGCAAAGGGGGCCCAGGCAAGGGGCAGGGCTGTTTCCCATAGGGAGGCTCAGGGCCCGAGGCCAGCCAATTCCACTCCTCTGCCCCAGGTGAGTAGATCCTTAAATGAGGGCAATGTGAGGAATACCTTTGGTCCGGGATTGGGTGGGGGTGTCTGTAGGGAGCCAGCCACTATTGGAGGAGACCAGGTTAGAGAAAAGCAGGGAGAGGGGAAGGTCCTGGCAATGATAAAATATCCTGGTACAAGAGGAAGAGACGGGAGGCACAGGAGCGGGGCCAAGCAAGGGGCCTGAAATCATGGGACAGGTACACAGTCCTCGAGATGGGCAACCAGGGGCTCCAGCAAGAAGCCAAGCCGAAGAATGGAGAGCCAAGTGCCAGGACCCGGTAATGGGTCCCATGAAATCAGACATGGCTGAGGAAGGGAGAAAGGGGAGCAAGGGTAGTGGGTGGCACAGGGAGAGGAGGGCTCAAGGCCCAGGTTCACTGCTGGGTGTCAGGATTAAGGAGCAGGGCCAGGGCTGAGGGAGGCCAAAGGGCCCAGGCAAGGGGCAGGCTACGTTTTCCCACAGGCACCCTGCAGGGCCAAGAGGCCAAGTCAAGTCCCCTGGCCTGGGTGAGCATTCCGGAATGGGGATCAAGAAAGCGGGCCTGGCAGAGTCAGAAACGATAGGAGGGCCGAAGTAGGGTACCACCTGAAGGGCTGCAGGATGGGTGTGGATGGGGTAAGGGTAAGGACCCCAGCAAGGAGCCCAGGTAGGGGACATATAGGATGGCCCAGGACAGGAGAGAGTCGGGAAGGGCAGGGCCAGGAAGGCAGGGCTGCACTAGGGTACTGGCAGTGCCAGGATACCACAGCATGAGGGGAATAGAGGGGAGGCACAGGAGGAGGCCATCAAAAGGGGCCTGAAGCACAGGGAAATACAGTACAGGGAAGTACAAGGAAGTACTGCAGTACAGAGAAGCCAAGGGGAGCAGGGAAGTGGCCCCACTGAGGGGCCCTCAGACAAAGCCCAGAAAAGCACAGAGCAAGAAGGGTCATCAGAGGCTCAAGCAAGGAGTGGATCAGGAAAGTGGACCTGGCCAAGGAGTCCTGGCAAGGGAAGGGGACAGGAGGAGGGCAACAGGAGGGCAAGGTGAGGTGTCGGGTGGGTTTGTGGAGGGGCAAGAACCAGGAACCTAGGCAGGCACCCAGGCAAGGGACCCACCTGACCTATGGTGATGAGGGACCCATGGAGCAGGAGACCCACGAGCACCAGGGGAAAGTGCGAGGGGAAGGGGAGGAAGGGGCTGCATGAAGACCAGGAGACAGAGGGAAACACAAGGGGCAACTAGGGGAGCCCACTGGCCAGACTAAGCATGGGATCCCCAGGTCAGACCCAACACAGAGAGACTCCATGCTATGCCAAGGGCCAGGGCTTGGGCAGGGGGCTCAGCACAGTGGACAAGACTTGGAAGAGAAGGCAGGGGTTCCAGTACAGAGCAGTCAGGCTCCTATACCTAGGCAAGCACCCAGGCCTGGGGACTGGGGCACAAAGAGTCAGAGTTAGGGAGGGTTGGGTTGAGGTAGGGGCAGCATGCAAGGCAAAAGGGCAGGGGAGGGAAGGGAAGGGATCGCTCAGGGCTGGGTTGGAACAAGTCCCATGTTAACTGCCAGGCCTCAAGTTCAGGCTGTGAAGGGGACTCAGGTGAGTGGCAAGGCTGTGTTTCCTATTGGGAGCATTTAGACTGCAGAGGCCAGCCAATGCTGCTCCTCTGCCCCAGGTGAGTAGAACCTCAGAGAGGGATCTGGACCAAAGGGAGGGCAAAAGAGGGTACTGTGAGGGGATACCTGGTATGTGGAGTTGAGGGGGGGGGCGATTGGTAGGCTGCCAGACCCATTTGAGGAGCCTAAGGTAAGAGAAGCTGGGGGAGAAGAGGGTCAGGGTAGTGCCAAGATATCACAGCATGAGAGTAACAGAGGGGAGGCACAGGAAGGGGCCAGCAAAAGGGGCCTAAAACCAAGGGACAGGGACAGAGTCCTTGAGAAGGGAAGCCAGGGGCTCAAGCAAGGAACCAGGCCCAGTAATGGAGAGCCAAGTGCTAGCACCTGGGCTTGGGTCAATGAAAAGAAACATGGATGGGGAGGGTTGGGAAGGGAGAAAGGGGAGTGGGTTGCACAGTGGGAGGAGGGCTCAAGGCCCAGGTCCACTGCATGGTGTCAGGATTTGGAAGCAGGTCCCAGGCTGAGGCTCAGGGACTGGAGCGCAAAGGGTCAGGGCCCAGGCAAGGGGCAGGGCTATGTTTTCCAAAAGTGAACCTGCAGGACCAAGAGGCCAGGTCAAGTCCCCTGGCTTGGGTTAGCATCCTGGGAAGTGGATCAGGAAAGTGGACCTGGCAGAGACAGAAACGACAGGAGGGCTAAAGGAGTGCACAGCCTGAAGGGCCTCAGGACAGGTGTGGGTGGGGCCCAGGCAGGGAACCTAGAGGAGGGCCCAGGTCAGGGGAGAGTAGGGAAGGGTGGGGCCAGGAAGGCAGGAGTGCACTAGGGTACTACAGTACAGGGAAGCCAAGGGGAGCAGGGAAGTGGCCTCAGGGAGGGGCCCTAAGACAAAACCCAGAAAAGCATGGAGACAGAAAGGTCACCAGAAGCGCAAGCAAGGAGCCAGGCCAGGGAAAAGAGAGCCAAGAGCCAGGGCTTGGGCAGGGGGCTCAGGTAAGTGGACAAGACTTTGGAGAGAAGGCAGGCGATCCAGCAGGGGGCAGTCAGGCTCCAGGACCTAGGCCACCTGGAGGTGTCAGAGTTCCTGGTATAGGACCAAGCACCAGAAGAAGCAAGAGGCCCAGGCGAGGGGCAGAGGTCTGTTTCCCATAAGGCAACATGGCTCAGATGATAATCCAGGGCCAGGGACCTGGCAAAGGAGGCCTGGCAAGGGAAGGGTGCCAGGAGGAGGGCAATGGTCAGGCACCGCAGGGGGTCTTGGTGGGTGCATGGAGGGGTGAGAGCCAGGACCCAAGCCTGGCACCCAGGCAAGGGCCTACTGAAGGTGATGAGGGACCCAAGGAGCAAGAGACCTGCAAGCATCAGGGGAAAGCATGAGGGGAAGGGTAGGAAAGGGATGTGGGAGGACCAGGAGGGAAGCGCAAGGTGCACTTAGGGAAGCCCGTTGGTGGGCCGAAGCAAGGGGACCCCATGTCAGAACCAATACAAACAGACTGAATGCTATGCCAAGGAATATGGGGAACATAGTGGCTCAGGCAAGCACCCAGGCTCAGGGACTGGAGTGAAAACAGTCAGGGTTAGGGAGGGCTGGGTTGGGGTATGGGCAGCATGCAAGGTGAGAGGGCAGGGGAGAGAAGGGAGGGGATCTCTCAGGGCTGTGTTGGAGAAAGTCGCATGTTAACTGCCAGGCCTCAAGTTTCAGGCAGAGAAGGGGACTCAGGCCAGGGGCAGGACTGTTCCCCATAGGGAGTCTTAAGGGTGCAGAGCCCAGCCAATTCCGCCCCTCTGCCCAGGTGAGTAGATCCTAAGAGAGGGACTTGGACCAAAGGAAGATCAAAAGCAGGCACTGTGAGCTGATACCTGGAGTATGGAGGTTATGGGGGTGGTCGGTTTGTAGCCAAGACCCATTCGAGGAGCTAGGGAGAAGCAGGGAAAGCGAAGGGTCCCGGCAGTGCCAGGAGACCACAGCACCAGTGGAACAGAGGGGAGGCACAGAATGGGGCCTGTAAAAAGAGACCTGAAACCAAGGGAAGGGAAAGTGTCCTTGAGAAGAGAGGCAAGGGGCTCAAGCAAGGAGCTGGGCCCATAATGGAGAGCCAAGTGTTAGCACCTGGGTCTGGGTGAATGAAAAGGGACATGGTTGTCTGGGGGAGCTCTTATATTGCTGCAGCCAGGGTAGAGCAGACTGGCACCTCCAGGGGAGACACCCCTCCCACCTTGGTGTCCTGTCTAGCTTGTATTCTGCCCCAGCCCCTGTAGAGGGGACTGCCCCTCCAGGCATGAGATCCCTCCCACCTGGGTGCCCTGTTTGGGGGGGGGGGTCCTGTACAGCTGCAGCCAGGGTAGCAGGGACTAGCCCCTCCAGGCAGGATAATCCTTTCACCTGGGTGTCTGGGGAAACTCATATACCTCCACACAAAGGGTAGAGGGGACTCACCCCTCCAGGAAAGAAACCCCTCCCACCTGGGTGTGTATGGGGGGGCTTCTATGCAGCTGCAGCCAGGATAACAGGGACTCCTCCCTCCAGGCGGGAGACCCCTTTCACCTGTGTGTCTGGGGTAATGTCATGAAGGGTAGAGGGGATTCACCCTTCCAGGAGAGAGACCCCTCCCTCCTGGTTGTTGGAGAGGCCTCTTATACCCCTGCAGCCAGGGTGGAAGAAACTCACACCTCCAGGGGGAAGACCCTTCCCACCTGGGTGTGGTGGTCGAGCTCCTATACCACTGCAGCCAGGGTAGTGGGGACTCATACCTATAGGCAGGAGACCCCTCCCACCTAGCTGTTGCGGGGAGCTTATATACCACCACAGCCAGGGTAGAGGGAGACCCCTCCCACCAGGGTATCAGGGAAAACTTATATACTGCCGCAGTCTGGCGGGGCACAAATCACCAGGCACTGAAGCAGGAACAAACTTTATTTCTGAATTCCACCAGCACACTCCACACACGCTCCGAGGAACTCCNTACAGTTTGTTGTGATAACTATCAAAGAAGCTGTAGTTTGGTTTTATCTTTGTCTTCACCGGCACTGGGATGAAGATAGGAATTCTGGCAATGATGGCTAAAAAAAATTATGTAACATTCCAACAGGTACTAAGAAAACAATTTTCTGAACAATTTACATTACCGTGAACAGAATTATTAAATATAATGAAAAGGAAAGGTGAAAGTAAACAAACAGATCTGTTAACCTCCTTATTTGTTCACATATTAAAACAATCCTCAACGGCTGTTTACCCAATTTAAATTAAACCATTTAAATCATGTGAATAAAAAAAATTTGGAACCATTTTTTCATGAGTGCTCCTCATATATGATACATGGACATATGCACAACACAAAACAAAGTATGCACACATAACACAATACACACAACACATAATAGTAAAGGACTTGTAGCTTTTCACAGGTGAAATCTCCTTTGCAATCTTTAAAAATTCCACAGTCAAAAAATAAAACTGATCAGAAAAACATTAACCTATGTCTGTATGAGCTCAAAAAATAAAATAGAACTTTATGATATGGGGAAAGGCAATAATGAAATAGATATTGAAAAAAGACATCTTGGTTACCACCTGGGTTTGACTCTTTTTTGGATATCCCATCCTTTTTCCTGTAACTTGCATAATGGGTCTGAAGGGATTCCCACAAGCAAGCCCCAAGGTTTTTTATATTTGAAATAGGCTTTAATGGTGTTCATTATTCATTAGCCTCCAGGTGTGGGAGAACCACTCTTACAGATGTAAGAATAGCCAAGCTGGAGCTCTGGATATCAGTTGTTATGGATTTCAGTCAAATCATCTTCTTTTTGGTCTGTAGAAATCACTTTGGTTAGTCCCTCTGGAATCCAAATTGGCTGCTGTTCTCCCTGTGGAAACACACAAACAGAACCCCAACTCCAGACAATCACTGGGTCAGGACCTCTCCATTGTCCTGTTAGAATATCCTTCCAAAGTACCTTAGGCTTATGTACATTTTTTGGACACATATGCCTTTCTGCAGCACTAAGCCCTGTTGAATCCAAATTTAAAAAGTTTAGAGTAAAAAGGGTTATTTTAAGTTTATCGTTGGGGGATATATACCCCTTCCCAATTCCCTCTTTTTGCTTTAATAAGTACATTTTAATAGTTTGATGAGCTCTTTCAACTATGCCTTGTCCCTGTGGATTGTATGGAATTCCTGTTATGTGAGTAATGCCAAATGATGAGCAAAATTGTTTAAAAGAGGTAGAAGTATTAACCAGGACCATTATCTGTTTTTAACTGTTTTGGAATGCCCACAGTAGCAAAATTTTGTAATCAATGAGCTAAAATATCTTTAGTTTTTTTTTTTCCTCCGGGATGAAGGGAGCCCATCAAAAATCCGGAAGAAGTATCAACTGTAACATGCAAATATTTTTAATTTTCCAAATTCTGGCAAGTGTGTGACATCCATCTGCCAAATATGGTTAGGTATCAGTCCTCTAGGATTGATTCCAAGATTAACTTGTGGTAAAAAGGTCACACAATTTTGACATTGTTTTATTATTTGTCTAGCTTGTTCCTTAGTTGTTTTAAAACGCTTTTGTAAAGTATTAGCATTGACATGGAACCTTTTATGAAAATTTGTAGCTTCTTCTAGTGTAGAGAAAATATGTATGTCATGTGTAGTTTTATCTGCTAAATCATTGTTCAAACTAAGGGCTCCAGGCAATCCTGTATGTGCTCTGATATGTCCTATAAAAATGGATCTTTTCTGTTCCAGATTAGAGTTTGTATAGTGGAAAATAGTAGAGGAAGGGGAAATCCTACAAGCATCTTCAAGGGATTCTATAGCATTAACTATATATACTGACTATCAGAAAATAAATTAAATACAGAATCTTTAAA
>NW_026000173.1:88187-104031 GCF_001458135.2 Marmota marmota marmota
GGCTGTATAGTTCCTTCACATCCTTCAGGATCCTTCCAATCTAATACCATTGCACTTCTATGGGGATTAATCGCCACTCCTAGGCCTCAGAGCATTTGATTGGCTTGTTGTAATGGCCAATGTTTTGGTTATTCTTGACAAGAGATGATGCTAAGGTCTGCACATGTATCCAGTAGCCCATTAAATTCTTGTCCTTGAATATTTGGTTTTAGCATGGGGCGAGAATCTAAATTCAAAGACAGCATAGCCCAATCTACACCTGTGGAGACTAATCCCCTGGAACCTCTTTCTATAGTACTACTGGAAAATTTTTCATGTAGGCTGGGTATTATTAATAACTGTGCTATTCTATCTCCTGGTGAAATTACTGATATACCCTTTGGAGAACTAGCTATAATTTTTATTTCACCTTCATAATTGGGATCAATTACCCCAGGACTTATCATAAGTCCTTTTAGAGTAGAAGAACTTCTTCCTAACAATAAGCCTACTGTTCCTTGGGGAAGAGGTCCTTTAACTCCTGTGGGAATGATTTGAACTCCCATCTCTGGAGTTAGTACTGCTCTGGCGGATGCGCAGATGTCCAACCCTGCACTCCCTCTCATTCATCTGATAAGGATTCTGATGGATAATGTGACCTGGGCACTACCCTGATGGTGTTGCTGGGTTCCTCCATGGTGTTTCTGGGTTCCTCCAGTGCCCCGTATATTTGTGGTTCTGGGCCCTGGAGCATTGGGCCCCCCTGTCTGTTTTTTGGCAATGGAGCCCGATGCCTTTCTCCACGGTATCGTGGGTAAACACCTGGTCCTTGTCCGTTTATTGATAATGGAGTACCCTCTATGGTGGTTTGAGAACTGCATTCATTAGCCAAGTGTATCCCTCTACAGCATCGTGGGCAAATACCCAGTATTCTACTCCTTTGATACCTAGCTTTGTTAAACCCTCCTCTTATGGGACAATTCCTTTTAAAATGTCCTGTTTGTTCACAATTGTAGCATGTTTTTGGCCTGGCATCTAAGCCTGTTGTACTGCAGCTGCCAAGACTTGCCCTTGTTCATTAATGTTACTACATAATTTCATATATGTGTTTAAATCTCCATGTTTCCATGGTCTAATGACCTCTCTGCACCAACGATTTGCTTGGTCATAAGCCAGTTGTTTAATTAATGGCGTTGCTTGTTCTGTATCCCCAAAAACTCTGGTAGCCGTTTGAATAAGCCTATCTACAAATTCAGCCTAAGGTTCATTAGCTCCCTGTATTACCTTAGATAATTGACCTTGTAAATCTCCATGTCCTTGTAAAGTCTTCCATGTCCTAACTGCATCTGCAGCATTTTGTGAATACATAGCAGGATCATATTCAGTTTGTTGCCATTGACCCTCATAAGGTCCTTTTCCTAACAACATATCTAGATTTCTTTGAGGGTAACCGGCTGCTGCATTTCGTCTAGCCGTCTCCATGCAAAATTCCTCATTGGCAACCTTCCATAACAAATATTGTCCTCCATTTAGCACAGATTTACACATGCTAGCCTAGTCTTCTGGCATCATGTTCAAGTTGGTAATGGATTCGTCCATGCTTACAGTGAAGGGTGCTTGGGGACCATAGGTTGTTACAGCCTCCTTTAACTGCTTCACTGTTTTGAAATCTAAAGCACAGTGAATTTGCTGCCCTCCTGCCTGCTCAAGTACAGGGCATGCTATTCTTTGAGGTCCTGTCTCAGGATCCCATCTATCAACTACGGGGGTTGAGGGCCACTCAGCTGTCTCCATAGTTGGAGCTGTTGGTTGAATTACACCCTCTGGTGATAGAACAGTGTTAGTAACAGCCTCCTGTTGTAGCTTTTTCCCTAATAGCCCCTTTTCCTTTAAATTTTCTTCCTCTGACTAGCTCGAGAGACCTTCTCTTTTGCTTGATCTAAATTGTCTTTCTCCATGGTCTGAACCTCTAACAATTTACTTAACACTCTTTCAATTTGTTTTTTACTAATTTCTAATCTACTATAAAGATAATGCAACCCAACAAGATAACACAAAACAAAACCGAAACAGAATGAAACAAAAATGGAACAAAAAATCGTTGAATCAATTTTCCTATTTTCTTGACATGTGCATTTGTGGTCTATTTATATCTCTTCCTCAGGGGCGAACAACTTCAAACCTTGAGCCAACCATTTTTCCCAGTTTGCCTGAGAAAGTTCTAGGGATAGGCAGCTTGAAACAAAAACAAAACAAATCAAAACAAGAACACATTATTTTTTGAAATGGTCACCCATTCTCTCTCCCTTAGGGGCGAGCAATTTCACTTACCTCCTAGCTTCAGGCCTTCGGTGCAGGCTGCCAATTGCCGCAGTCTGTCTGGGCACAAATCAGGAGCCACTGCAGCAGGAACAAACCTTATTTCTGAACTCCACCAGCACATTCCACACACGCTCCACGGAACTCCCCTGAATGCACCACTGGGCTCCTTCAGGAACCAGCAACTGGAAATATCCCTCCTCCTGCACTTCCCCAACCAATGGGAATTCTCAGGGAATCCCCCTAAGAGCTCAAGCGGAACTCAATGGGAACTCCACCAGAACTCAAAAGTCATAATTTTAATGGCTCGCTAGCATCACCTCTCAACCACTACTTCTGGCAAAAATGCCATGCATCATCCCTACTCCCTGTGGCCCTCAACAATATACCACCTCAGCCAGGGTAAAGGAGACTCGCCCCTCCATGCAGGAGACCCCTCTCACCTGGTGTCTAGGGGAGCTCCTACAGTGCCTCAGCCAGGGTAGAGGGGACTCGCCCCTCTAGGCAGGAGACCCCTCCTACTTGGGGGGGGGAGTGAGCTCTTATACTGCTGCAGCCAGGGTAGTGTGGACTCGCCCCTCCAGGCAGGAGACCCCCTCACTCCTGGGTGTCCCAGGGAGCTTGTATACTACCTTAGTCAGGGTAGAGAGGGCTGGCCCCCTCTAGGCTGGAGATCCCTCCCACCAGGGTTCCAGGGGAGCTCATATAGCACAGCAGCTAGGGTAGAGGGTACTTGCTCCTCCAGGAAGGAGACCCCTCCCAGAAAGGTGTCAAGGGGAGCTTGTATACCACAGCAGAAAAGGTAGAGGGACTCGCCCCTTCATGTGGGAGACCCCTCCCACCTGCATGTGTGGGAGAGCTTGTATACCACTGCAGCCAGTGTAGAGGGGACTCGCCTCTCCAGGCGAAAGTTCCCTCTCTCCTGGTGTAAAGGGAGCTCCTATACTGCAACAGCCAGGAGAGAGGGGACTCACCCCGCAAGGCGGTAGACCCCTCCCACCTGGGTGTTGGTGGGAGGAATTCCTATACTGCAGCAGCCAGGGTATAGGGGACTCACCCTTCTAGGCGGGAGATCCATCCCACCTGGGTGTCAGGGGGTACTCTTATACTTCCGCAGCAAGGGTAGAGGGGCCTCTCCCCTCCAGGTGGGATATCCCTTTTACTTGGGTGTCCTGGGGAGCTCCTGTACCACTGCAGGCTGGGTAGAGGGACTTCTCCGCTTTAGGGAGACCCTTGCACCTGGGTGTTGGGGAAATCTTGTATAACACCACAGCCAGTCAATAGAGGAGACTGGCCCCTCCAGGTCGGAGACCCCTCCCACCTGGGTGTCAGGGGGAGCTCATATACCTCTGCAGACAGTATAGAGGGGACTCGCCCCTCAAAGTGGAGACCCCTTTCCCCTGGGTGTCAAGGGAAGCTCATATCCCCCTGAAGCTAGGGTAGAGAGGACTCGCTCTCCATGCGGGAGAACCCTCCCACCTGCATGAGTGTGGGGACTCATATACAGCTGCAGCCAGGGTAGGGGGGACTAGCCCCTCTAGGTAGGAGACCCCTCCCACCTTTGTGTCTGGGGGAGGTCCTTTACTGTCACAGCCAGGGTGGAGGGGACTCCCCCCTCTAGGTGAGAGATCCCTCCCAACTTGGTGTTGGGTGTGGGGGGCTCTTAACCTGCTCTAGTCAAAGTAGAGGGGACTCGCCCTTACAGGCCGTAGACTACACCCACCTGGGGGTCTGGGGGAGCTCCTTTACCACAGCAGCCAGGTAAGGGAGGACTCGCCTCTCCAGGCGGGAGACTTCTCTCACCTGGGTGTCACGGGAGCTCCTATACCTCAGCAGCCAGTGTAGAGGGGACTCACCCCTCCAGGCTGGTGACCCCTCCCACATGGGTATCGGGGGAGCTCCTTTACCACCGCAGCCAGGGTAGAGGGGATTCGCCCCTCCAGGCGGGAGACCCCTCCCACCTAGGTGTCGGGTGGGCGGGCTCCTATGCCTCCCTAGCCAGGGTAGAGGGTACTCTCCCTTCCAGGCGGGAGACCCCTTTTACCTGAATGTCAGGGGGAGCTCATATACCACCGCAGCCAGGGTAGAGGGGACTCACCCCTCCAGTTGGAAGACCCCTCCCACCTGGGTGTCTGGGGAATTCATATACTGCCACAGCTAGGATAGATGGAACTCGCCCGTCCAGGCAGGGGGCCCCTGCCTCCTGGGTGTCTGGGGGAGCTCATACACCACCACAGCCAGGGTAGAAGGGACTCTCCCCTCCAGTGGGAGATTCCTCCCACCTGGGTGTCAGGGGAGCTCCTATACCGCTGCACCAGGGTAGAGGGAACTTCCCCCTCCAGGCGGGAGACCCCTCCCACCTAGTTGTTCAGGGAGCTCTTATGGGGCACCAGCCAAAGTAGAGGGAACTCGCCCCTCCAGGCAGGAGACTCCTTCCACCTGGGTGTCTGGAGGAGATTTTATAATGCCAAAGCCAGTGTAAATGGGACTTGTTGCTCCAGGCTGAAGACCCCTCTAACCTAGGTGTCAGGAGGAGATCCTATACCACCTCAGCCAAGGGAGAGGGGAATCGCCCCTCCAGGCCAGAGCTGTCTACCACCTGTGTGTTGGGAGAGCTCCAAACAGCCACAGACAGGGTAGCCTGGACTCGCCCCTCCAGGCAGAAGAGCCCTCCCACCTAGGTGTCAGTGGGAGCTCTTATACCTCCACATCCAGGGTAGAGGGGACTCACCCCTCCAGGCGAAAGACCCTTTCCACCTGGGTGTGGGGGGAGCTTCTATACCATCCCAGCCAGGGTAGTGGGGAGTCGCCCCTCCAGGCAAGAGACCCCTCCCACCTGGGTTTCAGGGGGAGCTCCTATACCGCTGCAGGCAGGGTAGAGGGGACTCTACCCTCCAGGCGGGAGACCCCTATCTCCTAAGTGTCAGAGGGGGCTCTTATAACCCACCACCAGGGTAGAGGGGACTCGCCCCTTGGGGCGGGAGACCCCTCCCACGGGGGAGGGGGGGCGGTGTGGGGAGGAGCGCGTATACTGCTACAGCCAGGCTAGAGGAGTCTCACCTCTCCAGGCTGAAGACCCCTCCCACCTGGGTGTCTGGGGGAGCTCATATACCCCTGCAGCCATGGTAGAGGGGACTCGCCCTTCCAGGCGGGAGACCCCTCCTACCTGGGTGTCAGGGGAGTTCTTATAACGCTGCAGACAGGATAGAGGGGACTCTACCCTCCAGGCTGCCAACTCCTCACACTTGGTTGTCAAAGGAGCTCCTATACTGCAGCAGCCAGGTTAGAAGGGACTGGTCCCTCCAGGCAGGAGACCCCTCCCTCCTGGTTGTGGGGGATGGAGCTCATATACCGCAGCAGCCAGGGTAGCAGGGACTCGCCCCTTCAGTCGGGAGACCCCCTCCCACCTGGGTGTCTGGGGGAGCTTGATTACCGCTGCAGCCATGGTATAGGGGACTCGCCCCTACAGGCAGAGGACCCCTCCCACCTGGGTGTCAGAGGGAACTCCCATGCTGTCACAGCCAGGGTAGAGGGGACTCGACCCTGCAGGCGGGAGACCCCTTGCACCTGGTGTGCTGGGCGCTTATATCTGGCACCAGACAAACAGAGGAGACTCCCTTTCCATGTGGGAGACCCCTCCCACCTGGGTGTCAGGTGGAGCTCCTATACCCCTGCAGCCAGTGTAGAGGGGACTCGCCCCTCCAATCGGGAGATCCGTCTAACCTGGGTGTTTGGGGGGCGCTCCTTTACCTCCACAGCCAGGGTGGAGGGGACTCGCCCCTCCAGGGCGGAAGACCCCTCCCACCTGGATTTCTTGGGGAGCTTGTATACCTCCGCAGCCAGGTAGAGGGGAATCGCCCCTGCAGACGAAAGAACTCTTCCACCTGGTTGTAGGGCAGAGCTCCTATACAACCGCAGTCAGGGGAGAGGGGACTTCCCCCTCCTGAATGAAGACCCCCTCCTACCTGGGTATCTGTGGGAGCTTGAAACAGCCACAGATGCCCCTCCTGGCGAGAGACCCCTCCCACCTGGGTGTCCAGGGAAGCTCCTATACCACCACAGGCAGGGTAGAGGGTACACTACCCTCCGGGCGGCAGACTCCTCCCACCTGGGTGTCAGGGGAGCACCTGTACTGCTGCAAACAAGGTAGAGGGAACTTGCCCCTCCAGGCGAAAGACCCCTCTCTCCTGGGCGACAGAGGGGGCTCTTATACCCCCGCAGCCAGGGTACAGGGGACTCGACCCTCCAGGCAGGAGACTCCTCCCACCTGGGTGTGGTGGGGGAGTTCCTATACCGCTGCATCCAGGGTAGAGGGGGGACTCGCCCCTCCGGGTAGGAGGCCCCTCACATCTGGTTGTGTGGGAGAGCTCTCTTACCACTGCAACCAGCTTAGAGGGTACTTTTCACTTCAGGCGGGAGATCCCTCCCATCAGGGTGTCAGGGGGAACTCACATACCACAGCAGCCAGGAATAGAGGGAATTCGCTCCTTCAATGTGTGAGACCCCTCCCACCTGCGTATGAGAGGGGAGCTGGTATACCTCTGCAGCCAGGGTGGAGCAGACTTGCCCCTCCAGGCCTGAGAACCTTCCCATCTTGTTGTCCGGTGGGGTGGATTCTATACTGCCCTAGCCAGAGTAGAGGGGGCTCGCCATTCCAGGAGGGAGACCCCTCCCAACTGGGTGTCATGGTGAGCTCATATACTGATGCAGCCAGGGTAGAGGGACTTGTCCCTCTATGCTGGAGACTCCTCCCACCTGGGTGTCAGCGAAGCTCATATATCACCGCCAGGCAGGGCACGGGGGACTCCAGTCTCCTGGTGGGAGACTCCTACAACCTGTGTGTCAGGGGAGCTCCTATAAAGCTGCAGCCAGGGTAGAGGGGACTCGCCCCTTCAGGCAGGAGAGCCCTCTCACCTGGGTTTCCTGGAGAGCTCTTATAGTCTGGAAGCCAAGGAAGAGTGGACTCTCGCCTCCAGGCAAGAGACCCCTCCCACCTGGGTATCAAAGGGAGCTTTTGTACCTCTGCATCCAGGGTAGAGGGGACTTGCAGCAGTACAAAAAGACCCCTCACACCTGAGAGTCAGTGGGAGCTCTCCTGCCACTACAACCAGCTTGGGGGCTACTTTTCACTTCAGACGGGAGATCCTTCCCATCAGGTTGTCAGGGGGAACTCTTATACATCAGCAGCCACAGTAGAGGGGACTCGCCCCTCCAGGCGGGAGACCCCTCCCAACTTGGTGTTGGAGGGAGCTCATATACTACTGGAGCCAGGGTAGAGGGGACTTGCCCCTCTGTGCGGGAGACCACTCCCACCTGGGTGTTAGGGGACCTCCTATACTGCTGCAGGCGGGGTAGAGGGAACTCAATCCTCCAGAAGGTGACAGCTTGCACCTGGGTGTCCTGGGGGGCTCCTATACCACTGCAGGCAGGGTAGAGGGGACTCTAGCCTACTGGCGGGGGACTCCTTCCACTTGAGTGTCAGGGGAAATCCTATACTGCAGCAGCCAGGGTACAGGGGACTCACCCCTCCAGGCGGGAGACCACTCTCACCTGGGTGTCCAGGGGAGCTCTTATAATCTGGAAGCCAAGGAAGAGGGAACTCACCCCTTCAGGTGGGAGACCCCTCCCACCAGGGTGACTGGGGGAGCTCTTAAACCCTGGAAGCCAAGGAAGAGCAAACTTGCTCCTACAAGGGGGAGACCCCTTCCACCTGGGTGTCCTGGGGGGAGTCATATACCACTGCAGCCAGGGTAGCATGGACTCGCCCCTCCAGGCAGGAGGCCCCTTTTACCTGGATGTCTGGTGGAACTCATATACCTCTGCAGCCAGGGTACAGGGGACTCACCCCTCCAAGTGGGAGACCCTCCCACCTGGGTGTCGGTAGACCTCAGATACTTCCACAGCCAGGGTAGAGGGGACTCGTCCTTCTAGGCGGAAGACCCTTCCCACCTAGGTGTCAAGGGGGAACTCCTTTACTACTGCAGCCAGGGTAGAGTAGACTCGCCCCACCAGGCAAGAGACCCCTCCCACCTGGGTGTCATGGTGGGGGCTCTTATGCCACTGCAGCCAGGATAGCATGGACTCACCCCTCCAGGCAGGAGACCCTTACACCTGGGTGTCTGGTGGAACTCATATACCTCTGAAGCCAGGGTACAGGGGACTTACCACTGCAAGTTGGAGACTCTCCCACCTGGGTGTTGTGGGAGCTCATATACCTCCGCAGCCAGGGTAGAGGTGAATCGCCCCTCTAGGCAGGAACCCCTCTCACCTGGGTGTTAGAGGGGAGCTCCTTTACTGCTGCATCCAAGGTGGACTGGACTCGCCCCTCCAGGCAAGAGACCCCTCCCACCTGGGTGTTGTGGGTAGGGGCTCATATACAACTGCAGCCAGGATAGCATGGACTCGCCCCTCCAGGCAGGAGACCCCTTTCACCTGGGTGTCTGGTGGAACTCATATACCACCACAGCCAGGGTAGAGGGGACTCGCCCCTCCAGGCCACAGACCCTCCCACCTGGTGTTGGGGGAAGCTCCTTTACTGCCACAGTCAGTGTAGATAGAGGGAACTCATGCCTCCAGGCGGGAGATTCCTCCCACCTGGGTGTCAGGGAAAGTTGGAATACCACTTCAGCCAGGGAAAAGGGGACTTGCCTCTTTAGTCGGGAGACTCCTCCCACCTGGGTGTCACAAAGAGCTTGTATAACACCTTAGCCAGGGCAGAGGTGACTTGCACCTCCAGGCGGGAGACTCCTCCCATCTTGCTAGAGTGGGAGGGATCTTGTATATCACTGCAGCCAGGAGAGAGGGGACTAGCCCCACTAGGCGGGAAACCCCTAAACCCTAGTTGTCAGAAGAGCTCATATACCGCCAGAGGCAGGGAAGAGGGAACTTGTCACTCCAGGCCAGAGACCCCTCCCACCTGGGTGTCAGGGGGAGCTCCTATATCGCTGCAGCCAGGGTAGAGCGGACTCGCCCCTCCAGGCAGGAGACACATGCCACCTGGGTGTCAGGGGGAGTATTTATATCGCTGTAGCCAGGGTAGAGGGGACTGCCCCATCCAGGAGGGAAACCCCTCCCACCCGGGTATCTCAGGGAGAGTGTATACCACATTAGCTAGTATAGAGAGGACTCGCCCGTCCGGTAGGGAGACCCCTCCATTCTGGGTGTCAGGGGGAGCTCCTATACCACTGCAGCCAGGGTAGAGGAGACACGCCCCTCCAGTCGTGAGATCCCTCTCTCCTGGGTGTCTGGGGGATCTTGTATACCGCCTTAGCCAGGGTGGAGGGGACTTGCCTCTCTAGGCGGGAGATTCCTCCCACCTGGGTGTCAGGGGGAGCTCATATCCCCCTGCAGCCAGGGTAGTGCAGACTCGCCCCTCCAGGCGGGACACCCCTCACTCCCTGGTGTCCAGGGGAGTTTGTATACCTCAGCAGCCAGGGTAGAGAGGACTCGCACCTCTATGTGGGAGACCTCTCCCACCTGGGTGTAGGGAGGAGTTCATATACCACAGAAGCCAGGGTACAGGGTACTTCCCCCACCAGGTGGGAGACACCTCCCACCAGGGTGTCAGGGGGAGCTCCTATACCTCAGCAGCCAGGGTAGAGGGGACTCGCCACTCCAGGCCGGAGACCCCTCCCACCTGGCTGTCCAGGGGAGCTTGTATAACACAGCAACCAGGGGAGAGGGGAATAGCTCAAGCAGGCAGGAGACCCCTCAAACCTGGGCGTCGGGGGAGCTTCTATACCGCCACCACCAGGGTAGAGGGGACTCACTCCTCCAGGCTGGAGACCCCTCCCACCTGTGTGTGTTGGGGGGGAGCTCTTATACAATTACAGCCAGGGTAGTGAGGACTTGCCCCTCCAGACAGAAAACCCCTCCCATCTGGGTGTCATGCGGGGAGCTTATATACCACCTTAGCCAGGGTAGAGAGGACTCGCCCCTCCAAGCATCAGACTCCTCACACCAGCTCCAGGCCAGGGGAGTGCAGGGAAGGGCAGTGCGGGAAGGCCGGGTTGCACTAGGGTACTGCAGTATAGAGAAGCCAAGGAGAACAGCGAAGCAGCCCCACCAAGGGCGGCACAGTCAAAGCCCAGAAACTCATGGAGCAAGAAGGGCCACCAGAGGCTCAAGCTAGGAGCCAGGCCAGGGAATGGAGAGCCAAGGTCTAGGGTTGGGGCAGCAGGCTCAGGAAAGTGGACAAGGCTGGGAGAGAAGGCAGGCCATCAGACAGGGAAAAGGCAGGCTTACGTCCCAGTGCCACTGCCAGGTGTCAGGGTTATGGGTGCAGGACCAAGAGCACAGGGAGATCAAGGGGCCCAGGCGAGTGGCAGG
Organism: Marmota marmota marmota; assembly: GCF_001458135.2. Classification (NCBI taxonomy): domain Eukaryota; kingdom Metazoa; phylum Chordata; class Mammalia; order Rodentia; family Sciuridae; genus Marmota; species Marmota marmota. The sequence continues at coordinate 98,814 of NW_026000173.1, forward strand.
GCTCTGTTTCCCATAAGGCGCCCTGGCCCAGATGAAAATCCAGAACCAGGGACCCAGTAAATTGGGCCTGGATAGGGAAGGGAAACAAGAGGACTGTGATTGGAGGGCTCGGCTTCATGTTGTGGTGTGTTCTGAGAGGAATGAGAGCCAGGACCCAAGCCAAGAGCCCAGGCAAGGACCAACCCACCAGACCTAGGATGAGGAAACCAAGGAACAGGATACCCGCGAGTGCCAGGGGAAAGCATAAGTGGTAGGGGAATAAGGAACTGCGTGAATATGAGAAGACAGAGAAAGGCTCAAGGGGCATCGAGGTGACCGCACTAGGGAGCCCAAGCAAGGGGCCCCCAGGTCTCACGGGGCATGAAGTGAAGCCATGCAATGCCATGCAACAGGAGAAGTGCTGTCAGGGGCTTAGTTGAATGGCCAGGCCCAGGAACTGGCGAGTAAAGGGTAAGGGTTAGGAGGGCTGGTTTGAGTTGGGGGCAGTATGCAACTCGAGAGGGCAGGAGAGGGAAGGGAGGGGATTGTGCAGGCCAATATCTGCACAAGACCCACATTTACTTCCAGGTGTCAGGATTCAGGCAGCGAAGGGGGCCCAGGTGAGGGGCAGTGCAGTGTTTCCCATAGGAAAACTTAAGGATGCAGAGGCCAGTCAATTCCACTCTTCTACTCCAGGTGAATTGATCCTCAGAGAGGGACCTGGAAAAAGGAGGGCCAAAGGAGGGCACTGTGAGGGGAAACCCTGGGTCCTGAAGAAGAGGCGGGGGCATCTGCATGCATGGGGAGCCAGTACCCATTAGAGAAACCCTGGATAGAAAGAAGCAGAAGGTTGGGAGTGTCCAGGAAGTGCCAGGATACCACAGCACAAGAGGAAATGAGGGGAGGCACAGAAGGGGACACGAACAAGGGCCTGATTTCAAGGGACAGGGACAAGGTCCTGGAGTAGGGCGGCCTGGGCCTCAAGCAAGGAGCCAGGCCCAGGAATGGAGAGCCACGTGCCAGGGCCCCAGCAGGGCTGGGGAGGGAAGGCAGAAGAGAGAGGGGAGTGGGTGCCTCAGGGGAAGAAGGCTCAAGGCCCAGGTCCACTGCAGGGTGTCAGGTTTGGAGAGCAGGGTCTGGGCTGAGGGAGGCCAAAGAGCCCAGGCAAGGGGAAGGGCTACGTTTTCCCCTAGGGAGCCAGGAGGGCCAAGGGGGCCAGGTCTAGTCCCCTGGCCTGGTGCACATCCTGGGAAAGGGATCAGGAAAGGGGGCGTTGCAGGGGCAGGGACAAAAGGAGGGCCAAAGAATGGCATAGGTGAAGGGTCGGAGAATGGGTGCTGGTGGGGTGGTGCCCAGGACCCCAGCAAGGAGCCCAGGCTAGTGACCTAGAGGAGGGTCCACCCCAGGGGAGACCAGGGGAGAGAGGGGCCAGTCAAGCAGATGGCACTAGTGGACTACAGTGCAGGGACACCAAGGGGAGCAGGGATGTGGCCCAAGTATGGGGCCCGTAGTAAATGCCCAAGGTTTAGCTGGGCAACAAAGGCCACCAGAGGCTCAAGGGAGGAGCCAGGCCAGGGAATGGAGAGCCAAGGGCTGGGACTGGGGGAGGGGGCTCAGGACAGTGGACAAGGCTCAGGAAGGAAGGCAGGGGATCCAGCAGGGTCTAGCAGGATCAAGGCCCAGGGCTACTGCCAGGTGTCTGGGTTCCAAGTGCAGTTCCAAGCACCCAGGGAAGCAAGGGGCCCAGGCGAGAGACAGGGTTCTGTTTCCCATAAGGCGCCCTGGCCCAGATGAGAATGTTGGGCCAGGGACCTGGCAAAGGGGGCCTGGCAAGGGACGGGGACCAGGAGGAGGGGACGGGAGGGCTCGGGGCAGGGTCACAGTGGGTGCAGAGAGGGGAGAGAGCCAGGACCTGAACAAGGAGCCAAGGCTAGAGACTGACCCGACCTAGGATGATGAGGGACCCAAGGAGCAAGGGGACCTTGCGAGGGGAAAGCTGGGAACAGGAGGAAGGGGTGACGTGAGGATGAGGAGACAGCAGGCGGGGCAAGGGGCACCAAGGGGAGCGTGGTAGGGGCCCCAAGCAAGGGGCACCCGGGTCCGACCTGACAGGAAGCAAAGCCACGCAACACCACACAATGAACGCTACAGCATGAGACACAACAAATGTGGTTAGGGACCCAGGTGAGGAGACAGGTCCAGGGACTGGGGCGCAAAGTGTCAGGATTAGGGAGGACTGGGTTGGGGTAAAGGAAGCATGCAAGGGGAGAGGGCAGGGGAGGGAAGGGAGGGGATCTCGAAGGCCAAGGTCAGCTCAAGGCCCACAACCAAGGCCAGGTGTCTGTTTTCCGGCAGCAGAAGGGTGACCAGGTGAGGGGCAGGGCTGTGTTTCCCATAGGGAGCCTTCAGGGCGCAGAGACCAGCCAATTCCACTCCTCTGCCTCAGGTGAGTAGATCCTCAGAGTAGGACCAGGACCAAAGGAGGGCCAAAGGAGGGCACTGTGTGTGGAAACCCTGGTTCTGGAAGTGGGAGCAGGAGTGGCTGGGTGGGTTGGGAGCCAGGACCTATTGGAAGATCCATGGCTAGGGACAATCAGGGGTAGTAGAGGGTCTGAGCTGTGCCAAAATACCACAGCACAAGGGGAACACAGGGTAGTCACAGGAGAGGGCATGAGCAAGGGGCCTGAAATCAAGTGACAGGGACAGGAACAGGGTCCTCAAGAAGGGCTCAAGTAAGAAGCCAGTCCCAGGAAAGGAGAGACACATTCCAGAGCCCTGTCAGGGCTTTGGAGAATAGGGAGGGGAGAGAGGGAGTTCATATACCACAACAGCCATGGTAGAGGGAACTCGCCCCTTCAGGCTGTAGACCCCTCTTACCAGGGAGTCCCGGAGAAGTCTTATATTCTCCAAGCCAAGGAAGAGGGGTCTGGGCCCTTCAGGCTGGAGACCTTCCCACCAGGTGTCTGCTGGAGCTCTTATACCCTGGAAGCCAAGGACAAGCAAAGTCGCCCCTCCAGGCAGGAGACCCCTCCCACCTGAGTGTTGAAGGGAGCTAAAATAGCCACAGCTAAGGTAGATGGGACTCGCCCCTCAGGGCAGGAGACCCCTCCCACCTGGGTGGTGATTGGGGAGCTCCTATTATGATGCAGCCAGGGTAGCAAGGACTCACCCCTCCAGGAGGGAGACTCCTTTCATCTGGGTGTCATGGGGAGCTCATATCCTGCTGCAGCCAGGGTAGAGGGGACTCGCCCCTCCAGTTGGAAGACCCCTCCCACCTGGGTGTCTTGGTGGCAGGGCTTATATACCACTGCAGCCAGGGTAGCATGGACTTGGACTTGCCCTTTCAGGCGAGAGATCCCTTTCACCTGGGTATCTGGTGGAACTCATATACCTCCATAGCCAGGGTACAGGGGACTCACCCCTTCAAGTGGGACACCCTCCCACCTGGGTGTCAGGGGAGCTCCTTTACCGCTGCAGCCAGGGTAGAGTGGACTCTCTCCTCAAGGCGAGAGACCCCTCCCACCTGGATGTCAGAGGGAGCTTTTATACCGCTGCATCAAGGGTAGAGGGGATTCGCCCCTCCAGGCATGAGACATCTTCCACCTGGGTTCCAGGGGAACTCCTATAGAGCCTCAGGCAGCGTAGTGGGGACTTGCCTCTCCAGGCAGGAGACTCCTCACACCTGGGTGTCAGGAGAAGCTCTCCTATCGCTGCAACCAACTTAGAGGCTACTTTTCTCTTCAGGCTGGAGATCCCTCACATCAGAGTGTCAGGGGGAACTCATATACCACAGCAGCCAGGGTAGAGGGGACTCTCCCCTCCATGTATGAGACCCTTCCCACTTGGGTATCTAGTGGGGAGTTCCAATATTGCTGCAGCCAGGGTAGAGCTGACTTGCCCCTCCAGGCGGGAGACCCCTTTGACCTGGGTGTCAGCGGGAGCTCATGTGCCACAGCAGCCATGGTAGAGGGCACTCACCCCTCCAGGAGGGAGACCCCTCATACCTGGTTGTTGGGTGGGATGGATCCTATATCTCCCTAGCCAAGTTAGAGGGGACTTGCCATTCCAGGCGGAAAAACCCCTCCCAACTGGGTGTTTGTGGGGGAGCTCCTATAATGCTGCAACCATGGTAAAGGGGACTTGTCTCTCTATGCGGGAGACCCTTCCTACCTGGGTGTGGGGGGACCTCCTATACCGCCGCAGTGGGGGTAGAGGGAACTCTACCCTCCAGATGGTGACCCCTTTCACCTGGGTGCTTTGGGGAGCTCCTATACAGGTGCAGGCAGGGTAGAGGGGACTCGCCTCTCCAAGCGGAAGACCCCTCTCACCAGGGTGTTGGGGGGAGCTCTTATAATCTCAAAGCCAAGGAAGAGGGTACTGGCCCCTCCAGGCGGAAGACCCTTCCCACCTGGGTGTTGAAGGGAACTCAAAAGGGCCACAGCCAGGGTAGAGGGGACTTGCCCCTCAGGGCAGGAGACCCCTCCCACCTGGGTGCTGTGTGTGGGGGCTCGTATAAAGCTGCAGCCAGAGTAGCAGGAACTCGCCCCTCCAGGCAAGAGACCCCTTTCACCTAGGTGTCCACAGGGAGCTCATATCCCTCTGCAGCCTAGGTTGAGGGGACTCGCCCCTCCTGACAAGAGACCGCTCCCATCTGGGAGTCAGTCGTGGAGAGAGAATCATATACCGCAGCAGCCAGGGTAACATGGACTCGGCCCTCCAGGTGGAAGACCCTTTCCCCTGGATGTCTGGTGGAACTCATATATAACTCCACAGCCAGGATACAGGAGGCTCGCCCCTCCACTGTAGGAGACCCTCCACTTGAGTGTCAGGGGGAGCTCTCCTACCGCTGCAACCAGCTTAGAGGGTACTTTTCACTTCAGGTGGGAGATCCCTCCCATCAGGGTGTCAGGGGGAACTCATATACTGCAGCAGCCAGGGTACAGGGGACTGGACCCTAGATGAGTGAGACACCTCCCACTTGGGTATGGGGGGAGCTGGTATACTGCTACAGTCAGGGTAGAGGGTACTCTCCTCTCCAGGCGGGAGACCACTTTCACCTGGGTGTCAGTGGGATCTCATATACTACAGCAGCCAAGGTAGAGGGAACTCGCCCCTCTAGGTGGGAGACCCCTCCGGCCTGGTTGGGGGAGTGTGGATCCTATACTTCCCTAGCCTGGGTAGAGGGGACTGCCATTCCAGGCGGGAGATCCCTCCCAATGGATGTGTGTGTGTGTGGGGG
>NW_026000173.1:109906-113431 GCF_001458135.2 Marmota marmota marmota
AGATTCAAACAGCAACTCTTTATTCCCGAACTCACACCAGCCGTATACAAACACGTTCTGGGGAAATCCACGTTCTCTGCCCAAATCCACCTCCACTGGGCTTCTGTCTCCCAAAATATACTCTGAATCCCGTGAGAACTCAAGGGGAACTCAGGCAGCAGGATACGCCCTATTCCCAGCAGGAATAATCTTAAACCTTAAACCTGGAACCTAAACTGGGAACGCCCTAAACACGATTATCTTAAACCGGGAACACCCTAATCCGCCTTGGTCCTTGAGCAAGGTCACCTACATTCAATGTCACTGCAACATGGGGTACGCTGGCAAGGAAATTGTCATACCTACTTGGCTAATGGCTCCCAGCAATCAATGATAAAATAAAAATAGAAGCTACTCCAACACAGAGAGACTAAATAATGCTACTGAATGAGCAGTGGATTATATAAGACATTAAAGAGGAGAATAAAAAATTCTTAGAGGTAAATGAGAACACTGATACAACATATCAAAATCTCTGGGACACTATGAAGTCAGTACTAAGAAGAAAGTTCATTGCATGCAGTTCATTCCTTAAAAGAAGAAAAAGTGAACAAACAAATGATCTAGAATTACATCTCAAAGCCCTAGAAAAAGAAGAACAAATCAACACCAAAAGCCATAGAATACAGGAAATAATTAAAATCAGAGTTGAAATCAATGAAATTGACACAAAAGAAACAGTTGAAAAAAATTGACAAAACAAAAAATTGCTTCTTTGGAAAGATAAATAAAATTGATAAACCTTTAGCCATGCTAATGAAGGGAAGGAAAGAGAAAACTCAAACAACCAACATCTGTGATGAAAAAGGAAATATCATGACGGACATTACAGAAATTCAGAAGATAATTAGAAATTTTTTTTGAAAATTTGTACTCCAATAAAATAGGAAATATCAAAGGCATTGACTAATTTCTAGAGTCCTGTCTATGATTTGCTCAAACTGAATCAGGATGATATACACAAGTTAAACAGATCAATTTCAAGCAATGAAATGGAAGACACCATTAGAAGCCTACCTACCAAGAAAAGCCCAGGACCACATGGATATACAGCTGAGTTCTACAAGACCATCAAAGAAGAACTAATACTCCTCAAATTATTCCATGAAATAGAAAAAGAATGCTTCCAAACTCATTCTATGAGGCCAATATCACCCTCATTCCAAAACCAGGGAAAGACATTTCAAAGAATGAAAACTACAGACAAATATCTCTAATAAACATAGATGCAAAACTTCTCAACAAAATTCTAGCAAATCAAATACAAAAACATATTAAAAAGAGTGCACCACAATCAAGTGTGGTTCATCCCAGGGATGTAATATTGGTTCAAAATACAAAATCAATAAATGTAATTCATCATATCAGTACTTAAAGATAAAAATCATGTGATCATCTCAATAGATGCAGAAAAAGCATTCAAGAAAATATAGCACCCCTTAGTGTCAAAATACTAGAAAACCTAGGAATATAGGAACATATCTCAAAATTGTAAAAGCTATACATTCTAAGGCCCAGGCCAGCATCATTCTAAGTGGAGAAAAGTTGAAAGCATTCCCTCTAAAAACTGGAACAAGACAAGGATGCCCTCTTTCACCACTTCTGTTTAACATAGTCTTGAAATTCCTACCAGAGCAAGTAAACAGATGAAAGAAATTACAGGGATATGGATAGAAAAAGAACTCAAGCTATCAATATTTGCCAATGACATGATTCTATACCTAGAGGAACCAAAAAATTCTACAAGAAAACTTCTAGAACTGATAAATGAATTCAGCAATGTAGCAGGATGTAAAATCAACACCCAAAAATCCAATGCATTTCTGTATATCAGTGACAAATCCTCTGAAGGAGAAATGTGGAAAACGAGGAAAGCCCTCTACAATGAAAACTACAGAACATTAAAAAATAAACTGAAGAAAAACACAGAAGATGGAAAAGATTCCCCATGCTCCTGGATAGGCAGAATTAATATTGTCCAAATGGCCATACTACCAAAACATTATACAGATTTAATGCAATTCCTATTAAAATCCCAATGATATTCTTCATAGAAATAGAGAAAGCAGTAATAAAATTTATTTGGAAAAATAAGAGACCCAAAATAGTTAAAGCAATCCTTAGCAAGAAAAGTGAAGCAGGAGGTATCACAATACCAGACATTGAACTATACTACAGAGTTATAATAACAAAAACAGCATGATATTGACATCAAAATAGACGTATAGACCAATGGTACAGAATAGAGGACACAGAGACAAACCCACCTAAATATAGTTATTTCATACTGGACAAAGATGCCAAAAACATTCACTGGAAAAAATAGGCTATTCAACAAATGGTCCTGGCAAAACTGTAAATCCGTATGTAGTAAAATGAAATTAAACCTCTATCTTTCACCCTACACAAAAGCCAACTCAAAGTAGATCAAAGATTTAGGCATTAAAACAGAGACCCTGAGCCTAATAGAAGAAAAAGTAGGTCCAAATGTTCGTCATGTCAGCCTAGAATCTGACTTTCTTAACAAGACCCTGAAAGTTCAAGAAGTATAATTGAGAATCAATAAATGGGATGGATTCAAATTAAAAAAAAGCTTCTCAGAAAAGGAAATAATCAATAAAGTGAGGACAGAACCTACAGACTGGGAGAAAATCTTTACCACGTGCACCTCTGATAAAGCCTTAATCTCTATGATATATAAATAACTCAAAAAATCAATAAATGACCTAAGGAACTGAAAAGACACTTCATAGGAGAAGAAACACAATTGATCAACAAATATACGAAAAAGTGTTCAACATCTCTAGTAATTAGAGATATTCAAATCAAAGCTACACTAAGATTTCATTTAACTCCTATCACAATGGCAATCATCAAGAATATAGGCAACAATAAATGTTGGCGAGGATGTGGAGACAAAGGTACACTCAGACATTGCTGGTTGAACTGAAAATTGGTGCAACAACTCTGGAAAGCAGTATGGAAATTCAGAAAACTGGGAATGGAAACATCATTTGACCCAGCTATCCCACTCCTCAGTTTATACCCAAAGGATATAAAATCAGCATACCATAGTGACACAGTCACATCAATGCTCATAGAAGCTCAATTCACAATAGCTAAACTATGGAACCAACTGAGGTGTCTTTCAATAGATGAATGGATATTGAAAATGTTGTGTATATATTCAATGCAATATTACTCAGCTTTAAAGAAGAATAAAATTATGGCATTTGCCAGTAAATTGATGGAGTTGGAGAATATCATACTATGTGAAATAAGCCAATCTTACAAAACCAAAGACCAAGTGTTTTCTCTAATATGCAGATGCTAATTCACAATAAGGCAGGGGGCACTACAGAAGAATAGTGTTACCTTAGATTAGGTAGAAAGGAGGGGAGGGGAGGGGAGGGGAGAGTATGTAGGGATAGGAAAGATAGTAGAACAAAATAAACTCTCTCTCTCTCTCTCTCTCTCTCTCTCTCT
>NW_026000173.1:115214-120156 GCF_001458135.2 Marmota marmota marmota
CTCTCTCTCTCTCTCTCTCTCTCTCTCTCTCTCTATATATATATATATATATATATATATATATATATATATATATATATACATATATATGAAAGATAGTAGAACAAAACAGACCATATATATATGACTGTGTGACCAATATGATTCTGGAACATGTACACTCAGAAAAGTGGGAAATTATATCCCATCTATATATGATATATCAAAGTGCATAAATGCATTCTAATTTCATGTATAACTAATTAAAACAAACCAAAAAATTTAAAAAAAACTTAGGCATCTGAGTACCCCATGACCCAGACAAACTGACATATATAGTTAACTATCATATTCTATTTATACTCATGTCTATGTAATACTAATATTTAGACTCTCTTTGCTTTTAGAATCATAGTTACCATTGATATTTTTCATAGAAATAGAAAAAGCAGTAATAAAATTCTGAGAAGTGTCTCTTAATTTCTCTTTGAATTTCTCCAATATATTCTGAGAATATTTTTTTTTCAAAATTTAAATTAAAGCCTTACACAGTGGTGCACACTTGTAGTCCCAGATATTCTGGAGGTTGAGGCAGGAGGATTGCTTGAGTACAGGTTGATTGAGGCAACCTGGGAAACATGGTGAGTGCTGTCTTAAAAAAAAAAATTAAGTCAGATTTTGTTACCCTCATTTTAAAATGCATGAACTTCTCCCCCAATTCCACTGTGACAAAAAATAAAACAGTTCTTGCAAGCACCTCAATTTGCCACATTATCTAATCAGAACTTAATCTCCTTTCTGCACCTTCCTTCATTCTACTCCTTTACTGTAGCCCCTTTATTACTATTCACATTCTGCTCTGCTTACTTTTGTTTGGTAGGACCAGTTATTATTTACTCTCTTATAATTCTACAGTTCCCAACAGATTTAGGGGAATAATTTCTCCATGGATTTTCTCCCAATGACTTCAAGAACCATTAGTACTCTTACCCAAACCAATAATTAAAATTGCAAATTGACATTAATCCAGGATTTTTAATTCTACTATCCTTGAATATTTATTAGATGGCATTTTAATATAAAGGAGAACTCCCTTACCTTTTCCTACCTTTCCTATACACTAAGTAATATTATGAACTTATGGATTCTGTTTTTATTGATTTAATAGTTTGTAATTTATTATGGATTTTTTGTGCTTAAATTTCCCTATTCATTTATGGTATATTTTGCAAACATTTTTCTCTAATTTTCTTATTTGTCTTTTCTCAATGCTTACAATTTTGGATTTTTAAAAAATATGTACTATGTAGTATATGGATTTCCAGTTATAATTAGTCATAGTTAAGAACTTAGACTTGGGTTATATTAAAGTTCATCTCTATTTTCTTCTTGTATCTTATGGTTTTATTCTTGACATTAACATTTCTTATTCATTTGAAATTGTTTTGCTGTTTGCCATACGGATTAAAATTTTTTATATTTATTTTTTAGTTATAGTTGGACACAATATTTTTATTTTATTGATTTATGTGTGGTGCTGAGGATTGAACCCAGGGCCCCACATGTGCTAGGCAAGTGCTCTATCACTGAGCCAAAACCCCAGCCCCTGGATCAAATTTCACTGTTTTTCCAAATGATAATTTATTTTTTAAGTTTCATTTATTTTAAATTACAGTTTGAGATGGTACTTTCCCTGTACTTGTGTTCATTTAATTTTTGTTTGTTTTGTTTTTATGTAGTATCATAGTAGTTTTCATGTTTCCTGAGAAATAGTTGACAAGTAAGAATTATATAAATTCAAGGTACATGATGTAATGTTTTAATACACATACAAAATCTGAAGTGATTACCACAGTAAATCCACAGTTAATTACCATCATCAAATAGATTGTGTTTGGGGGTGTAAGGAAAATATAAAGGAGACACAGAGACAAGATGCAGAGCCAGAAAAAAATGTAAGAATGGCAGAATAGCCAAGATGCCAGCTTTATTTATATCAATATGTTACATTAGGTCACTGGCATCAGTAATACATTATTGTTCATTGTGTCATTAGGCAGGTTACAGAGTTAGCAACATTATGCAGCTTATTCCTCAGTTACATACTATAGTTGCAATGTGTAACCTTAGGAGTTTTATGTAGCTCTCAAGAAAACCCATTGTTTAAAGTTACTGTTAGCAGGCAGGTCCAGAAGCACCAGGGCTTGATGAAACATTGTATTATCTAACAAGAGAGTTTCCTTATTTCCAGGAACTGTGTGCCTTAGATCAGGGTCCAGGCTGATAAGACTGTAGCACACAGGCTCCTCAAGCAGGGCATTGCTATCACATCCAGGCATTCTGTGTGTTTGCACAGAAACATTCTAGTCACCAAGCTTGCCAAAGTCATGAAGCTATCAAAGACCTCAATCCCAAACATAGAAACCTACATGGGGGCGGGGGAGAATAGAGATTATCTTTTTGCAAATTTCAACTATACACTACAGTGCATCAAACATAATGACTAGAATATTCTTTGGGTCTCCAAAACTTATTCATCTTATAACTGAAGGGTAGGTAAAATTTTACTCAACATCTTCACATTACCACCACCCCCACCACCACCTATGATAACCACTCTCCTGCTCTGAGATTTTATGACATCATGCAGCATTGTCTTTTGCCACAATGTTTTAAAGACAGAAGCTTTGCAATGTACTTTAATATCTGGAAGAACTATTTTATATTCATGTCAGGTTTTCAGGATGTTCAAAGGTGCCTTGAGCAGTAAATAAATCATTGCTTTGAACTATGTAATCATGGACAGCTAGATGCCTCTTCTTGGAATCTTTTGGTGAGGGACCCCACAAGAAACACCCGTTTGCAAGGTGACTAACTATTGATAGGGAGAATTCCAGTGCTCATCATGGAGAAGCCTTGAATTCAAATAGCAGCTTCCCAAAGAGATGGGCTGAAACTGATAAGCCTACACCAAGCTTTTTTTTCCCCTCAGCTTCATCCTGTTTACCTCAAGAAGTCCTTTCATAGTGAATTCCTTTGATGTTTAAAACCTATAAAATAAACATGCAGACTCTTGGTTTTGTTAGAACCAGACTCCACCAGAACTGATTTGCCCAATGAGTCCTGCTTCCACTTATAAATGAATCTTTATTTCCATAATTTCTAATTTTCCCAATATGACCCACTGCATGTGCTCAGAAGAACTGTTCAATCAAGGCGCAGGTATGCTGTCAGACATATGTATTATTGTGTGCTTTCTGCAAAATGAACTTTGTAATCAATTTGTTTTCTTATAAAGGAAAAACATTTATGCTATCTATATGTGTTGGGATTATTCTCAATTTCTCTGTTAACTTGGAGAGACTTGATATCCACCAGCAAGGAATATTTTTCTGTTAAAGGTGACTTCCAGGAATGTGTTAATTTTTTACATACTCTTTTTTTCATAAATCCTCTCAAATTCCCCCCCCCCAAATTGTATTTTATTGGTGCTATTATAAATGGAATATTTTATTCCACTGTAACTTCTAACTTGTTACCATGTTTTTACACACTGATTTTGGTTATTAATTTTCTACCTATTGTCTTCAAAATCTTCCATATGGTTTTACTAGTTTTACCACTGATTCACTTGGATTTTCCAGATATATTATGTAACCTGTCAATAAATGTAGTTCAGTATCTTCTCTATCAATTGTTGTTTCTAGGTATTTTCCTTTATTAAAAATTGCATTGGCTTCTACTTATAAGACAGTGTGAAGTAGTAATAAAAATAGCATTCTTGCCTTGCTATGAACTTTTTAGTGTTTCCCAATAATGTTAGATGTTGATTTTAGGAATGACCAAGTCATATTTTACTGGATGTGTTAATTAGGAATAGATTTAGAATTTTGTCAAGGGACTTAAACTGAAGTCATTTATGGAGATAATCACATAATTAATTATTCCCTCCAATAAAAACTCATAGTATAATATAAGAGACATTGAGGATAGAATAATACTGTCAATTGTTGCACGTCAAAGTATAGGAGAAGGCAATAAAATGAAAAATTGAAGAAACTATGTTAGGGAGTTTTCCTGATTAGGAAAAGTGAATTTCCATGTTTAGGAGGACTATGAAATTCTACTCATGACAAAAGAAAACCCCACATTAACATCATTGTTAAATTGCAGAATTTCAAAGAAAAAGAGGAGTAAAAATAGCAATATTGTCCATAATCATGTTGTTGTAAATAAAACAAAACAAAACAAAAAAATGCTGTTGTAATCTTAATGTAACAAAATTGAAAGTCTGACAATAACCAAGTATTGGTAAGGAAGTGAATTGTTGAAAACTTTTACACAGAATGAAAGTTCAGCTATTACAAATATAATTTAGAAATCAATTTAATATCTTGTGACAAAAAGGTATCCTTTGACACACAAAATGTGATTAGAAATTGTACTTCTAGAGAACTTATGCACATGTTCATCAGTAGATTTACATGAAAATAGAAAAAAAACGTTGATTGAAATATAATAACAATGAAAATACCTGTCATGGGGATAATTCAGTACATATTGATATATTCTTACACAGTGAGATACAATTTGCTGCAGTGAAAAGAACAAAATAGAGAGCCTCCCCCCAACCCCCGCGCCTGCCAGGTAGGCGGAACTGTGACCACCAACAGAAAAGGCCCAGTGGCCCACGGCGGGAAAGAGCTTCCAATCACTCCTGCAAGGTAGGCGGGCCTGCGACCCACCTGCAGAAGAGGAGCAGCGGCCTGCTGAGAGGCAGAGCCGCCCCCTCCCCCTGCGCTGGCAAGGTAGATGGAACTGTGACCACCCACAGAGCAGGCCCAGCGGCCTGCTGAGGGCAGAGCCACCCCCCACCCCAGTGCCTGCAAGGTAGGTGGAACTGTGACCACCAACAGAATAGGCCCAGTGGCCCGCGGAGGGGCAGAGCTTCCAATCACTCCTG
>NW_026000173.1:122388-144291 GCF_001458135.2 Marmota marmota marmota
GGGAGGGGGGATAGTAGAGGATAGGAAAGGCAGCAGAACACAACAGACACTAGTATGGCAATATGTAAATCAATGGATGTGTAACTGATGTGATTCTGCAATCTGTATATGGGGTAAAAATGGGAGCTCATAACCCACTTGAATCAAAGTGTGAAATATGATATATCAAGAACTATGTAATGTTTTGAACAGCCAACAATAAAAAATTTTAAAAAAATTACAAATAGCATCTGAAGAAAGGGTCCGCTTAAGTTAGTTGATTCCCTACCACTGTATTGACATGAAAAAAAAAACTACAGCAAGCTATAGTTTGACAAACATCACTTTAACATAATCAGAAAAATGTTATGGTTTTCAAGAGTAAACAACCAAGGCAAACAAACTGCTAAAATAATAGAATTGTGAATGTTAAGACACTTTAACTTATATGGGTTCTTATAATAATTGAGATTTTGGCTATATATATTTAAAAGATGATCAAGGGGTGAAAAAATGTTTGCATTAATATTAAGTAAGTTATAGTTCCTATGGTATGTAAAAATACAAGAATGTAAAAATCTTAAAATCAAGTCAATTCTTTAGTGATTACACGACATTGGTGCCATTAAGCTATGACCAACTCATTGAGATTTCTAACTCATCCTGAGTGCAATTACTGCAACCCAAGGCCGGGAGTGGGGTCGTGAGGCCCCGAAGAGGCCCCGCCGGGACCTGAACCCGGGGCTGCAGCCTTCAAGCCTCACTGCACTGGTTCCCTTAGGAAGAGCGCAGAAGGGGCAGGTGCAGAGGACCTCAAATATGAGTTAAATCACTTATATATCCTTCTGTGTCTGACTTGTTTCATTTAAGATAATAAGCTCTATTTTCATGCATGTTGCCACAAATGACATAATGTCATTTCTTATTGCTGAATATTCTGTTGTATGTATGTATCATTTAAAAATACCTATGCATTCATTGTCAGATGGGGAGGTTAATGCCATGTCTGGTCTGTTATGAACAATGATGCATTGAACCTGGGAGTGAAGACATTCTGGTTTCCCTTCTTATGGCCAGACACCTAGTAGTGGGGATACTGAATCATATGGCATTTCTATTTTTAATTTTTTGAAGAACCTCTATACTGTTTTCCATAATGGTTGTGCTAATTTACGTTTCCACTAACAATGTATAAAAGTTCCCCTTTATACCCTCAAAAAAAAAAAAAAGAACAAAATACCACTACATTGTATATAACTATACAAAAAAATCTTTAAAATAGATATAGGAAATAGAACAAATCACAGCATACTTACAGTAAAATATACTTATATCAATTGAAGAACAGGCAAAACTCCACATTGTTTTACTTGGGGATAAAAAAACTTTTTAAAACAGAGAAGAAAAATAGTAACACAATATTTAGCATGAGTCTTCACTTTGGAAAACTACAGGTAGCAGAATATGCTTGGAAAAGGATATACAGGGGACTTCAAATGTGTTGGTATTTCTCAAGCAATGTTGTCAAACAACAGTTTTTATTCAATGAAAATTATCTAAATAATAGTTGGATATGATTGATACTTTCATTTGTAATATGTAGTAATAACAAATTGTTTTAGTCAGCTTTTGTGCAGCTACAGCTGAAAGACCTGCCCAGAACAACTGTAGGTGAAGAAAGGTTTATATATGGGCTCATGGTTTCAGAAGTCTCAATCTATATACAGCAGGCTCCATTCCTCAGGGCTCAAGGTGAGGCAAAATATCATGGCAGAAGATTGTGACAGAGAGAAACTGTTAGGGTACCTGGCACAAATATCCATGAGAGAGACATTTCTGATTTCAATCAAAGGTTTATTGACAGAGAATATCTGCCACACTGCCCTTCTGCAAGGTGCAGCAGCCTGCTGGAAAAACAACAACCCAATTTTTTAACTATATAATAAAATACAATGAAATAGTTAAAAAAATAATCCCTCTCGTTCTGTGATTATTTGACATCTTTGCTATGGTTTCAGTATTTAGACACTCTTTCTGGGTGGGCCTAACAAGAAGGTCATGCCTGGGTGGGCAGGTTCTGATTTCCAAAATGAAGTTACTTTGGCCTAAGGACCTAACAAAAACAGCTCACATGATGATCAGGGAGCACAGAGAGAAGTTCCCACTTGCCAGATAAAAATATATACCCAAAAGCCACACCCCCAATTCCCACCTTCTCCACACCCTACCACTTTTGTTACCACTCAGTTTATTCTTCTCAGGGAATTAATTCACTGATTGGGTTTAGACACTCACAACCCAATCATTTCTCCTCTGAACTTTCTTGTGTTGACTCACATATTAGCTTTTGGGGGACACTTCACATCCAAACCACAACACAAATTTAGAGAGTTTTTTTTAAAAAAAAAATCTGTTGAGTGATGGGTTAACCATGAATTGATTGTCAGAGTAGGCCCTATTACAATACACTTCAACAAGTAAACATTTGTTGAAAACATATTTGATAAATATTCACTTAATCACATGGATTACCTCCTGTTGGAAGGTCAAATTGCTGCCATTTTTTTTCCTAAATGTTTCTGAAGTGGTTTTTTCCCCTATAAATTTTATTGATTTTACAGCTTGGATCTCCAATAGAACTATGTAGAAGGATTTGCTCTGAAAAAAGTGTTTCATAGACACACTTGTGCTAATTTTCCACCCAGTTTTTTAAAACTAAGCTTCTCTCCCTGTATGAGGTAAGTTCTCATGAGTAAATAAATAATTCAGACACTTGCAAACACAATTTCTACAACACACTTCTTAGTCTCTTATTCTTATTCTATTATAAAACTTGAACATCATCCAGTTTATTCATATCAAAGCATAATTCTGTAACAGTGTTTCCTTCACCTTCTGAATATAGCCCTCATTGTTCTAAAGCTTATTTTTAAAAGTTTTTTTTCTCTTTTCTACTCTCTACCCCTCCCTAACAAGATTAGTGTGTTACCTTTTCTTCCTCTAATTAATTGCCTTTGAACATACCCATTACAGGAAGGAGATGTCTGCTGAGGATTTGGGAAGTGAATATCTCCCAAAATAACAAGTGAATCCTATCACATGTGGAATGTAACTCTTGAAGAGTTCCTTTACAACTCCCTGTCCCTCCTGATCAAAAGAGTCACAATCTTTGGGACAGGAGTCCCCTGTGTGTTTCTCCTTTGCTAGCAAAGCAATAAACTTTTTTTTCCTTTTTCTCAGCATTCTGTCCTCATTATTAAATTGGCATTGATTGACATTGGACACAGGGACTGAGCTTTCCGATACAACAAAACATAACATATATTCCCTTTTATACTAATTTTATGACCAAATGGAAGAATCTCAATTCGATATGATTACAGTGGCAAAATAGGTTCTAATTTTAATTAAAATCTGTTTATTAGCGGAATATAAAAGAGAGGCCATAAATGACAATTGAGATAGGCCAAAATATTTTCAATTTAATGTTTCTTAGTCTTAGAGTTGTACAGTTTTTAATATTATGTTCAAAGAAATCCTCTCAATCTACAGAACTTTTAAAGATATATACTCCTATTCCAAAAATCCACTTACCTGATATGGCAATTTCTGAACATGTGTTATTTCCAAAGATTGTATTATTTAGTTTATGACTGTCATACTTCAGCAGTTCCCTTTCCCTCTATAGCTCACTGCACTGCAACCTGAGCTTCAGAAACCAAGACTGAAGAGATTTCTATGTTCCCTTTCCCATAATGAATGATATAGATTTGTAGAAAGCATTTCTTTGCCAAAAAAACAAACAAATAACAACAACAATAAAACCCTGAAATGCTGCATGTGCCAGGAAGAATTATTCAACTGTTCTATACCTCTTTCTAATTATAGCTGTTATATTAAATCTCATTTCTTGACCTGCTTCTATATCTTAATATGTTAACAGGTAGAAAAGCTAATAAGTTGTAAATAATATCAGATGTTGATAAAAGAAGAGGTAAAAGAAAACGTATGAAAGTTCTGACTTTGTAGAAATAACATGCTCCCATGAAGAATAGTTCTCCTCATCAGTACTTCAAATCTCTCTCCTGATGTGTTAGAGGATAATGTGTCTGTGATAAAGCACCATTTTTCCTTCAAGTGTTCTTTCAGTTGGGGTCCTAGCCTAAATGTTGACCCATGACAGTTCACCTATGTATATGGAAGAGTACAAAACACTATTTAGATAGTCCAAAACTCAAATCCCATATAGTTTGTTTTTTATGAGAAGAATAATGAAACATATCACTAACTTTATAATACCAGAACGTACAACTACCTAGACTTCATTTTTTTTTATAACTTGACAATTACTATTTAATCACATGTCCCTTTCATCATTGTGGTTTACCAAGTTTCAATGAAAAGAATATCTTTTTTTTCAGATAGACAAATGTTTAAATTCCATTTAAAGATAACAGCTTAAGTAAGACACATAAAAAGAAAGCATATTGTTGAGCACCCATGTTTTCAAATGAATCATTTTATTTAATTCTGACATAAATAATTTGTTAGACCTGCTATTGCTGTTTAAAGATGAGAAAACCAACTAAAAAAAAAAGTTTAAGATACATGCTGAACATCATAGTCAGCCATCAGGGGGTTGGAATTTAAACATTTGTCTATCTGAAAAAAAAAGAGATTCTTTTCATTGAAATTTGGTAACCACAAAGATGAAAGGGACATGTGATTAAATAGTAATTGTCAAGTTATAATGACATGAATTCACTTCATGCACACTTTAGAAACTTTATTTCCACACTATAGCTCACTTTATATCAATCATGTCATCTGAAAATTAATTTCTTTGACTTTGGGAAGAAATTGTTCAAATTTTTTTCCTTGAAATGTTATCTGCTCTCAGTAAAATCACATAGCACTTGGGAAGAAATATACAACAAAACAAGCCAGCAATGAAAGCCACAATTGAAAAAGTTTCCAAAGCCACCATGTTTTTGCTCTTGGTGCTCAGGTAGGTGGGTATGAAACAAACCCACACACTACAGAAGACCAGCATGCTGAATGTGATCAGTTTTGCCTCATTGAAACCATCTGGTAGTCTCCTGACCAGAAAAGCAATAATCAAGCTGAGAAGTGACAGAAAACCCAAGTAACCCAGAACACAGTAGAAGGCAGCCGTGGATCCCTCATTACACTGCAGGATGATTTGGCCAAATTCTGACTGTGCATCCATGTCAGGGAAAGGGGAAGAAGTTCCCAACCAGATTGTGCAGATGCACACTTGAATGAAGGAGCCACTGAAGACTATGGCATTGGAGAATCGGGTCACCATCCACATTTGAAATTTTCTCCATGGGGTGACAGTTTTGAAGGCCACAAACACAATGAAGTCTTTGCCAAAATAGCAGAAATGGCTACAGAAATTTACAACTCCAAAGAATGTTTCATTCTGTTAATTAAGCTTTCTTTTAATTTTAGAAGAATATTTAGTTATTTTCTTCACGTAACTTGTTTAAATCCAAAGATCTATAATGTTAAACACTTGGAAGAAATTTCATGACAAATACAGTGAAAGTGTCATCTATTAAGTCTTCACTTCATACAGGATGAAGGACACTTGGGTATGACCCATTTTAAATAAGAAAAAAAATACTATTTTTGCTAGGTTTATATACCACAAAAATTTTACTAAAATAGTGAAAAAAATATTGAACATTTTTATGCTGCTGAGTTTTTTTTCAGTTTGCAATTTATCCTATACCACCAGTATCCATATCACTACTAAAGAGCCAATCTAAATGTGATATCTATCCCCTTAGTGATAGGAACCAGTTGTTTTTAGGAAGAACGCATTCTTTATGATCTTCATCAAAATGTAGTAGTTTTGGTCATCAGCTCCACTCATTCTTCTCCCTCCTACTTTCTTATGTATTCTTTTAACATCTCATGTAGGCACTGGATCTTTCAAAATAAAGAACAAATAAGGTCTAACCTCAAGAGAGGGAGCAAGGAGAACTAGATTCATTAGTCTATCAAATGGTAGACTAAGTTCTAGTAAGCATATTAAAAATGATAAGCATTTACGGAAAATCCTGTGGGCCATAAAAGAAGGCAGAATGTGTTTTCAAAGATATTTAAAGAAACCCTGTTGAATTTAAATCAGAAATACAATATCATATTCATTTTTTTCATAAGATCATTTAGCTACATTGCAGTAATTTAGATTAGAAAGCTTGGAAAAAGAGAATATATTTAGACCTGTTTTTCAGAGGTAGATAAATTTTAGCCATTGAGTAAAAGCCAACAAAGTAATACAAAATGGAGGACAATGGGAAAACCTTCACATATTACTTATATTTAACTAATGAAGGAGTCTTTATTAATGGATGTGGTAACAGTTCATTGAGGAATCAATGATGAGGTAAAGTAGGAGATGGAAGACAAAGATGCACACTACATCAGAGAAAAATTAGGTTGTACAATGTTGATATATGCTACATTTCCAGCTAGAGATATTTACATCTAAGTGAATCTCAGGAATTAATGCTAAGCTGAAAATTTGGAAATTATCAGCCTGAAGAAGGTGGTTGAAACCTGGAAATCAAAGGGATAACCCATGAAATGCTGAATTTTAAAAAAAAATGGAACCAAGAGAAAAATCCTAGAAACCCTAAATAACAATGAGATTTGTAATTTAATATGACTCTCAATTCCTCACCATTTAATTCTGCCTAAAATCAGGTATTAAGAAAGTAGAAGGAGAAAATTCAATGCTAAAATGCTTAAATACTGTGAACTCTTTCAGTTAAGGCACTGAATCTTATTCATGTCTAAATGCTAGAAATGCTTCTTGAGGGAACAATATTATAAGATAATAATTAATGAATGTAATTGATTCTGGAGAATAACCTGGAATCAGAAATGAGTTTTCCTAAAGAAGTTAGAATCAGATGAATTCTTACATGGAAATTGTGATTTCCTTGATCTACTGACATCAGGAATGGGAGAGAACTTTGAGTTACCATACTTTTGCTCACAGGAACCTAAATTCTTATGCATATAAACAAACAATTGAAAACCCTCTGTTAACCTTTGTACATCAAAATTATTGAAGAGGACTTTACCCTTGTACTCACTTTCCTAGTAATGAATTGTCTCATTTTCTTCCAATATTTCTTATGTAAAAAAAAAAAAACACAGTTATGCAATCTGCCTTACACCACCACTATCCATGTCACTACTGGAAAGCCAGTCTCACTATGTATATAAGTATTTCACAATAAGATGTAAGTAAAATTGCAATAACTTCTGCATTATACAACTGTTCTCTTAATCTATGAAGATATGGGAAATTCTGCCATTTTTTTACCTCTTTCAAAATTATTGTAAAGAAATTACTATCATGTTCTCTACCACTCGTTTTGTTGATAGGGTCTTACTTTTGGTGAGTGTATATAAGTCCAATTATTATATAAATTTTTAAAAACACATTTGGTCACAAAGCAAACAAATTAATTGACATGGCTTTATTGGTATTAGAGCAAGTGTTCTATCTTAACTCTGCATGATTTTTTTAATTGGCTTAGGTTCAATAGCATGCAACTTATTAGTATTTTTCAAATCTTCATATTCCAGTAGTGGACATGGAAATTTGTCACCCAGAATACTTTTCATGAAAAACTTTGCTATCCACCTACTAAGCATGCTCTCCATGGCCTGTCAGCTCATTAGGGTTTATCTGAACTGCAGAATCACCTCGCAGAGAGTGCACTCTCACTGGAACAGCCCACATGGAATGACAAATTATTTGAGAGGCTCTCAAGGTTCAGACATGATGGCCCATCACCATACGTGCAGCCAAGTTCCCCACAAGGTTTGCAGAGTTTCAGTTGGATTAATCTCAATTTGATTTCCCTCTCTTGAAAAGTAGTGGAGTGGATCCCTAATATATATCCTGAATGCCAAAACTACCTATTTTTAAAACACATGCTTTACAAAAACTGAACCTATGAAAGTCATTTAATAATCAGAATCCCTCAATCCAGTTATCAAATGATTGTTTTTAGTGTAAATCTTTACAATACCATGCACTTCTTCCCCTTTCCTCTTTAGTAATGGTAATGAAACTAAAGGCCTCAGAAATGCTAGGCAAGTGCTCTCCCACTGAACTATACCCCAGCCCAAGACCCTGTCTTTCTTGAAATGATTCCAAGGTTTCACACTCTAGTATAGACAATAGGATCTTTGATGATCTGATGCATGCCCTTTATCTCTTATCACAAATAAGTTTCATACTGTATGAGTAATATTTATATTTTGTTAATTAATTTCAAGAATGTTTTTCTGCCTCTGATTTTGGGCATAGGCCTGTGCTTAATCAAGAATCATTTTTCCTCAGTTTTTCAAAAGCTGGTTCTATTTCCTTGCTGAGATATCCATTTAAATATCAAGGAACTGCAAAATCTTCTCTGATTACTCTATCCAACCACTTTAGGTATCTCATGTTAATTCTCTATTGTAAGACTATTTTTCTTTTGTAGGAATATCAAATTTTTCAATTTACTATTTCATATCTTGTATAAAAATTTAGTATTTCATACTTATATCATATATTAAATATTGATTTCATTTAATGGTCAATAACATGAAGACAAAGAGGTATGTGTTTTGAAAACCAGTATGAACTCAGCATTTAACAATTACTAGTGCTAGGAAATGCCTGATGAATATTTGTTAATAAATAGTTAGATATATGATGCTGTTTGAGTTGTGTCCCCTAAGAGATATGCTGAAACCCTAAAACATGATACCTGTGAATGTGATCTTATTTGGAAATAGGGTCAATGAAAGTGCAATCAAGTTAAAATGCAATCATTGGAATGGACCCTAATCAATATATCTGGTGACCTTTTGAGAAAAGAAAATCACTCTGTGAAAATATGATACACAGGAATAACACTATGTGAACAAGGAGGCAGAGAGTGGAGTGATACAACTATAAGACAAGGAGTCCCAAGGAGGGGTGGTCACCAACAAAAGCTACAAAGAAGAAGTTTTCCACCATAGGTTTCAGAAAAACTGTGGCTCTGCTGAAACCTCACTTTAGTTCTTCTAGAATCCAGAACTTCAAAGCAAATAAATTTCTAAATAAAGAAAGAATATTTTCTAAGAAAAATTTCAGTCAATATGACATTACAATTCCTCTAAAAATATAACAAAAAACTGGTAAAATTACCATAAAATAAATAAACTATTAAAACAAAAAGCAGAAAAACACATCCAGGTACACATACAAATTATAATATTTACAGGAAAAAAAAGAAACATAAAGTGCTAAATGGAGAAAAGATATAGACTCACTGTAGTGTTTAAACAGTGCCAAGTATGACCCAGTGACCTGTGTAATATGACTGAGCCTAAAAGAGCTTCACACAGGATGTGGAAAGAAAGATATGCATAAAGTCAGATCTTGCTATGCTTCTGGGTTTGGGAGTTCAAAGACACCATTTGAAGACCATGAGTGGGTCAACTGAGCTGTTGGCTCTATCCATGAATATGAAATAGCCTCAATATAATATCATCAGTATCATCTTGAGACAGAATCCCCAGTTACACTTCTATAAGACCTGGTTCTGCACCAGATGTTAGTAAGTGTTAAAAAGCAATGACAACTGCAAACTCCTAGCCTCTTTATATGCAAGTGTATTTTCTGTCGGTGCATTGGAGATATTATTTTAATTAATCTTTGCCTTCCATCACTTCTATAATTGAGAATTTACAGTCAATCTTTTACAGTTTGGAGGTGAGGTGTCCCCATAAAAAGTTCATGTTAGACAATGGAGAAATGTTCAGTGCTGAAATGATTAGATTATAAGATATTTTACCTTTTCAGTGGATTAATCCACTTGACTTATTAATAATTTGAATTCAATACTGGGTGGTAAAAGTAGTGCAGGTAGGTATAGCTGGAAGAAGTAGGTCACTGGGTGCCTACTTTGGGGGATTATATCTTGCACCCCAAACCTTTCACAGTCTCTGTTTCCTGGCAGCCATGAACTCTGCAGCTTTCTTGAACTACACCCTTCTGCCCTTATGTTCAACCCCACCAAGAGCCCAGGGCAATGCAGTGAGCTAATTATGGATGGAACCTCAGAAACCCTGAGATGAGATAACCTTTTCCTGCTCTAAATTGTTCTTGTCAGATGCATCAGTGACAGGTATGAAAAGCTGATAACACACTACCCAATCATTTTTTCCTTTGTATCTGCTATATCTCTTCTCTCATAGATTTAAATTTTTCTTTTTTGGGGGGTGGGTGTGGATTCTGCATTTAACAAAATTTTTCTTTTCTTTTTTTTTTGGGGGGGGGTGTGGATTCTGCATTTAACAACAATCTGTGTTGAAAAAATACTTTCTTTTACTTTTTCTCTTTCTAATGTTCTGGTTAATATATTCAAATATAAATGGAGATAATAAATTTTAGCAATTCACCAATTGTTTGAAAATNAAAAAAAAAAAAAAAAAAAAAGATCTCACTGAGTTTCTTAGCACCTCACCATTGCTGAGTGCTGAGGCTGGCTTTGAACTCGAAATCCTTCTTCCTCACCCTCCCGGGAGCCTAGAATTACAGACATGCACCACCTGCCCAGCTCTATTGACTTTTTTATCTTTTATTATTTTATTATTATTATTTAATAAGTGACAACAGTGGAATTCATTACAATTCTTATTACAAATATAGAGCACAATATTTTTATCTCTGTATATAGAGTATATTCATGCCAATATATGCTTTTACATCTATACTTTGTTTTTATTTGGGTTTTTTTTTGCATTACAATTCTTAATACACATACATACCACAATTTTTCATACCTCTGTTTGTATATAAAGTATGTTGATATCCAATTTCTGTCTTCATATATGTACTTTGTACAATAATGTACATCACATTCCACCATCCTTGCTAATCCCCTGCCCCCTCCCTTTCCCTCCCATTCCTCTGCCCTATCTAGAATTCATCTAATCCTCCCATGCTCTGCCTCCCTACCTGACTATAAGTCAACCTCCTTTTACCAGAGAAAACATTGGTCATTAGTTTTTTGGGGATTGGCTAACTTCACTTAGCATTATCTTCTCCAATGCCATCCATTCACCTGCAAACGCCATGATTTTCTTCTTTTTAAATGCTGAGTAATATCCCATTGTGTATATATGCCACATTTATTTATCCATTCATCCACTGAAGAGCTTCTAGGTTGGCTCCACAGTTTAACTATTGTGAATTGTGCTGTTATAAACATTGATGTGGCTGTGTCCCTGTAGTATGCTGTTTTTAAGTCCTTTGGGTATAGTCCGAGGAGAGGGATAGCTGGGTCAAATGGTGGCTCCATTCCCACATTTCCAAGGAATCTCCATAATGCTTTCCAAATTGACTGCACCAATTTTCAGTCCCTCCAGTAATGTATGAGTGTACCTTTTTCTCCACATCCTCACCAACAATTGTTGTTTGTCTTCATAATAGCTGCCATTCTGACTGGAGTGAGATGATATTTTAGATTAGTTTTGATTTGCATTTCTCGGATTGCTAGGGATGATGAGCATTTTTTCACATATTTGTTGATTGATTGTATATTCTCTTCTGAGAAGTGTCTGTTCAGGTCCTTGGCCCATTTGTTGATTGGGTTATTTGTTTTTTCGGTGTTTAGATTGAGTTCTTTATATATCTTAGAGATTAGTGTTCTGTCTGATGTGTGAGGGGTAAAAATTTGATCTCAGGATGTAGGCTCTCTGTTCACCTCACAGATTATTTCTTTTGCTGAGAGAAAACTTTTTAGTTTGATTCCATCCCATTTATTGATTCTTGGTTTTAATTCTTGTGGTGTAGAAGTTTTATTATGGAAGTTAGGGCCTAATCCCACATGATGAAGATTAGGGCCTACTTTTTCTTCTATTAGACGCAGAGTCTCTACTACACATTTTTATTCTTTGTTTCTAAAGGAATTTGGGGGGGGCTGTGGTACTGGGGATTAAACTGAGGGGCACTCAACCACTGAGCCACCTCTCTAGACCTTATTTGTATTTTATTTAGAAACAGGGCTTAGCACCTTGCTTTTGCTGGGGCTGGCTTTGAACTTGAGACTCTCCTGCCTCAGCTTCCAGAGCTGCTGGGATTACAGGAGTGCACCACTGCACCTATCTTTAAGAAATTTTTTGAAATCTTTCTCAAAGATTTACTGATAATCTGATATTTCTTGCTAATTTTAATAATCTGATATTTCTTGCTTATGCTTGTTTTAATACACAGTTACTTTATATTATGTATTTGATTATTTAACATTCATTCTTGAACATTCTAAGAGTCTAATGGGAGGAAAGTTTCTTCCAGAAAAAAATGTCATCTGTTCCTGGAGAGAGACAGGGGTGCTATCAACCTGAACTACTTTAGCCACCTTTCAGGCTAAGCTGCCCTATGCATCACTGAAAGGATGTTATTGTCTCTCATAGTGTTGAAGATTTATGCCTATGAAATGCTTATTACATTTATTGTTGATCCATATCTCATTGTGGACCATTTTCACTTTCAAAATAGTTTTCAGAAATCCTACCTGTTTTATTGGAAATATCTCCATCTGGACAGGGAATACAATCAAAACAACAAAATGATTTTTCCACCAAGTGTTCCCTTTCTGAAACCAAGTGGACAGCTTTGACTGCAAATAGCAGAGGGAGTCTAAGAGACAAAAGAGGGAAAGCTACTAGATAAGTGACATTTGATAACAGAATACAGGTGGAAGACTACAGAACTTCTATATAGCACAAGAACTGAACCCAGAGCTACTGAACTTTTGGAAAATCTTTAATGGGTGTAATGTTTTCCTTATTCTGCCTCACCTCTCCATCACTGAAATGTCACTGAAATGTTCAGGGAGAATAAAGTCTTAATGGCAATTATATACATGTTGTTATAATAGCTAAATCAAATGATAAATTATTATGTACAATCAAAGAGACTGCTTTTGTGTCCAAATAGTCACTTCATGTCTGTTATCTGAGTCATTTTCATTAAAAATGGCACAAACTTTTTAGACTTTACTACATTGATAATTTCTTATCATGTAGTAAATATGACTATTTGATAAGTACAAGTGTAGGCAATACATTCTGCTAATACTAAATTAAATAAATGAATAGTTTTCACAGTGATTCTGAAGCTAGAAAATCCATATAACTTGGAATTACATTCAGCAAAGTACAAAATAAGGTGGCTTTCTGCCTAGTGAAATTCAGAAGCTTACCTAAATTTTACTGTCTTTATTAAATGGAATATTACTACGACACCCTCTTAAGAGAATGCTTACCTCATTGTAGTACTTGCCCCATATTATCAATGTATCATTTAAGGAAAGACACTGATCCCTGTGAGATTCAAAAATTCAAAAATAAACTCTCCAACTTTCATGTGGGCTTTAGTACCATTTAGTAAACACTGATAATTGAAGATGTCAAGCTTGATTGTTAAAATGTTTTCATTAACAGGTTTCTCTTGACCAATGCTTCTTTCAAGTTGGCTCTTTTGCAGAAATTGATGGAGCTAAAAGTGAAAATTTATTTTCAGAACATGAGTTTGCAAAGAAATAGGAATAAACCTTATGATTCCTACTGCCTTCTTTTCCTCTAGCTAATTTTTCCAATAAACTTTCTTCATTGGTCTATCAAACATTTATATTGGGATTAATGTTTACTAGACATGAGTTCTTCTGCTTTACACATATTTACTTACATACATTTTTATAAAATTTATGTGTTAGTTATTAATAATTTTTCTATTTTACAAATTATAGAATAAAGCTTAAAGGTTGCATAGGTAATAAGAGATGAATCCAGGACTGTAAATACCAGTTCCTGATTATTAAGAAAAAAGCTGTATACTTACATAAGGAATCTTAAACTCTTTGGCTCCTCAAGAAAAAAATGTTGATATTCTTACATAAACATAAAACAATTTAAGAAGTAAAATAATAATGTCAATAAAATAGGATTTGTATTTTTTTAAGAATATAAGGTACATTTTTCTGAATACATTCTTTTTCAATTTTATATAATTAACTGATGAAAATACCAGGGATTGTTTGCTTTGAGATTATATGATAAATTGTATTCCTATCACATTGAAGATTAATAAGCTTTTCCATACGAAATTACATTTGTCAAGAAGTTTCAACTAGAAAGGAGTTTGCAGGAGTACCTGGAAAGTACTTGTTTATTGCCTACCTATTAGTTTGTGAATTGACTTATTTTTTAAGTTTTAATTTCAGGACATATTACTTAACAAAGTATTTATGTTGAAAACATGCATGCAGATTTCACACACACAAACAAAAAGATTCTAAAGTTGATATACAGATTAATGCCCACCTAAGTGAAATTAATGGAAAATAAATATCCTGAATTAGATGATGGATAGAGAGGAAGATAGCAGCATATATTATTTGTGAAAAATAAATAAAATGTAGAGATTGTATACATTGTTTTTAAAAAATAAACATTAGCTTACACACATAAACACATAAATGTACTGGAGGAAAATCAATGTTTAGATTTTGTTGTGCTTCTGCTACAACAATGAACATTTCTGTACACAATATTGTATATACTACTAATACTCAAGAGAATCAATTGAAACCATTTAAGGAACAAAAAAGAAAATAGGGAAAAACAAATGATTACAGATTTGGAAAATAAAAATCAATAATGGAATTCTTATTTCTACTCCAAGATGTAAAAAATGTTCAGATCCTCTTTCTGTCCAACAGCAAGCAAAAAGCTAACCTTGCTTGAAAGCAGCAGCTATTCTTGGATGCATTGAAGAAGTAAATCACAGAGTTAACACCTGCCCTGAAAATAGATAGTTGTGTACAGAAAATGAGAGTGTACTGAAAGAAAAGTGGCTGGATCCAGAACTATAGGAAAACTTCACCATAAACGATGAAATTCTAGAGAGCAAACAAGCACTAGTTTGAGAGATGAAAAGTAGGTCTCTAGTTTTGGGGAATGCCACAGGGGTACAATTATATGAGATTAAAAAAACCCAGTGATTAAAAAAAAAACACTGTACTCTACCAAGTTTTTGCAGTGAAAAACTCAGAGAAAAATGTGCTCTTGCTTCCAGCAAAAAAGTCAAAAGTAACTATTCTGAAACAAGCCCATAACATTTTGTTCTCTATAAGACCTCAAGGAAAACTGTACCTGAATAATCAACCTGGAGAAAGGGAAATACCAATCCAATTCAAATTTCTTCTGTCCTTTCTCTCTCACTCAAAGGAGACAGGAAGTGAAAAACGTACAGAAGCACTTATGAAGGTCACAACTGGGGCTCAAATACAATGAAAGAAAGACTTAATCATCAGATCATAGTACACTTCCCCCAACCAGAGTAAATAATTACATATTATATGCTTGAAATTTTATAATAGAGTAAATTTTAAGTATTTTCATCCCAACACAAATAGAGAGAGAGAGAAAGAGAGAGAGAGAGAGAGAGAGAGAGAGAGAGAAGTAACAGGGTGAAGTGATGGATATGCTAATTAGCTGTGGTAATCATTCCACAATGTTATCCATATATTAAAATATTATATTGTACAGCAGAAATATACACAATCTTCATCCATTCACTATTTGCCAATAAAACTGGAAAAAAAGGAAAAAAATGTAGAATAATTTTCCTTAAACATCCATGTAATTTGAATCCAACATAAAAAAAGTTAATGTCATGACAAATGTACTTCATTCCAGGAATGCAAGAATGGGTGAACATTATTTAGATCAGTCAATCAATGCACTTTATTTTGTTAATAAAAATAAAATTAAATATATGATAATCTCAATAGATGTACTGACCTTTTGTCAAACTTGAACAAAAATTTATATTTTAAAATTCTTCAAAAATTTGGAGTATAAGGAATATTTCTTATCAAGCAGAGAATATCAACAAATTTTTAAAAATCATCAAATGGGGAAAATCTTAATTTTTTTTTTTTTTTTTTTGCTTAAGGGTGTGAACAGAATGTTTTTCAGCTATTGTCTCTTCTCTTAAACTTTTACCAAAATGCTTAGCTAGTTAATTAAGGCAAAAGAGAAATAAAATCCTAAGACTAGATATAAGTAAATAAACTTTTTTGGTTTTGAATATGATTATGTACTTATAGCATCTACAAATTATAAAGTACAAGATAAAAACAAAAATATTAATTTTATCTTTTTTAATATTTGGGGTACCAGGGGTTGAACCCAGGGACACTGAACCACTGAGCCACATCTTGAGCCTTATTTTGAATTTCATTTAGAGATGAGGTGTCACTGAGTTGCTTAGAGCCTTGCTTTTGCTGAGGCTGGCTTTAAACTCTTTCCTCAGCTTCCCAAGCTGCTGGGATTACAGGCATGCACCACTGAACCTGACTCAATTTCATTTTTGAAATCAGCCAAAAAAAAATGAAAACAAAACATAAAGACCTATTACAAAATTAATAAGACAGTGCAAAATTTCTTCAGGACAGGAAACTGGCTAATGGAGCAAAATAAAGATTTCAGAAATAGAAATATGTATGCAAACACCTCATTTAAAAGATAAAAATACAACCCATTTGAGAGAGTATATGTTTTCCCACAAATTGTGCTGAATCAGTTGAATTACCATAGTAGAAAAATTACCTTAATTCCCCTATCTTATATCACACACAGACATAAATTTCAACTATATCACTTATTTAAATATGAAATATAAAGGAATAAAATGTTTAGAAGAAAGCTAGAAAATACTTTTCACTATGTTGATGTAATCAGACTTCTCAAAAAGAATAAAACCATAAACTATAAAAAACAAATAACAAATTAGACTAGGTTGAAGTTAAGAACTCTTGTAACTCAAAATAGAAAATAAAAGTCAATTCACAGAGGAGAAACAGTCTCAATACATATATTTAAAGGTCTATGTTCAAAACTTCTATAAATAAGTCTGATGCAGTTGCTGAACAAAAGATGGTTACCAATTCAAAAAGCAGATATCCAAATGACAAATTAACACACAAACAGAAGTTGACTAATTGGCAAATAAATGAATGATAGCTTAAATAAATTGCCAGCCCTACCTATAGTGAAAAATACCACACCACAATGAAGAAAATGAGAAATCTCTTTATGTACTGCTATGTGATAATGTTTATAACATAGTACAAAGTAGGTTATTATTGCTTCTTAAATGCAAAATAAATGGGTATCTATCCATGCTTGCCCATTTGTGCCCAGGTATGGATTATCTCCAGGAGAATATGTGAGAATTTCAACTTTTTGAAATTAGTTATCTCTAGGAAAATGACTCATTGACAATTTATTGACAGATCAACTAGAATGAAGATGCTATATGCTTAGATATAAATGAGGAAAGTTTGAAATGCACTACTAATTCTTAAAGCAGAAAAGAGGTAGGACATGAGCTATTTGAATAAATTAGAATGTACACAAAAAATGAAAAATACTCTTCAATAAATGGTACTATTTTTATTAATCTATTAATTCACAAAATAAAGGGATTGAAATTCCTTCATGAATTCAGAAGCAATTTAAGATTTATATTGATAAATCTCATGTCAAACTATCAGGAGGAAAATAATTATATAACATGTAGTGAATATGTTTTGGACATGATTTGATTCTATTTGGCATAGCTTAGTAAAAAGGACCAGATATTGAGAGAGAAATGCATTTAATGGAAAAAGCATATATACAGTATGAATAATGTTAATTGAGATCATGCTAAACTATTTAGTCCAGTTTCATTTTAAAGAAGCAATTGATATTTTAAGGACTCATTTAACAGAACAAAACAAAACAAAAATCTGTAAAAGAAGTCATTTGGGTCACATGTACCTAAAAGTCCCATCAGTGATCCATATTTATGCTTGTTAAAATCCTTTGAGTTAAATATTCTAATTTTCTCACAAAATAACAAAAAATAAATGGGAAAAGTTGTCTAATCTCTAAAGGGTATAAATAGCATTCTTGGAGCATGCTAAGAATCTCATAAATATTATTATTTATTTATAATGTATTATGATTTGTTTCATAATGGAAATGTTAAATTATCAAGGAGGGCATAAGGGATGCTCTTAAATGTATTATGATTTTACAAAATTATTTTAGACTTGGGCACTGTGATATACACCTGAATCTAAAAATTTGGAGGTGAGGCCAGTAGGCTCACAAGTTTGTGGTCAGACTTGGCAAATCAGAGAGGACCCTATCACCATACAAAATAAAAAATGGCTGGGGATGTAGCTCAGCAATAAACCATCTCTGGACTCAATCCCAGTATCACAAAAATAAATGTTTTCAAAAGCATCCTCATTTAACATATAATTGTGAAAACATAATGAATCAAAAGATATAAAAGACAATTCATGACCCAGTGCCCTAGAAAAATACTAGAATAAGCTGTTGCACCTGCCATGGATGAAGAGTCACACTTTAACCTTTATCAAGTGTTTCTTCCTCCAACGTGAGTGGCAGTTCTTCCTAAAGAGCCTTGGCAATGACTTGCACAGCACCATAGACATTGTAACTCTGGGGTGAGGTATTCATATCCCAAACATGCAAAGCTCAAGTTTCCAGGGTACCATTTTGTTCACATTTACTCAATATCCTGATGCCCTGTTGATCCAAATATGGACATTCAAATATTATAGACCACACATCCTGGATAAAAATGTCATGGGGAAATATTACAGGTGAACATTTCTGAGAAAATCTTGAAAACCAGGAACCTCATCAGTGTGTTCTGAAAATGATAATGCTCCACCAAAATACACATAGCTTTGACTTTGTCCAAAGGGTAATATAGTAATATCCCAGTTAGAAGTTGTTACTCAGATATTTCTAGATGGACTATTGCAATATATCTTCAGAACAAATCTAAGAAGAGAATATGTGTCACCAAATACAACATTGACATTTGAAAATGTAAATCTTTCCATAAAAAGTTGCTCCTTAATAGTATCCTTAACAAGAATCTCTTGGGATCTTTTTGGCAAATGCAACACAGAGGCCATTGTTGGTCATTTCTTGTGTCATGCCCCTGAGGAACATTTCTCCCCTGATGTCATCTGGAACTACAAGGCCAACCCAGATCCAACCAAAATGCAGCATTAGTTGAACAATTCCCTGATACAAATCTGTAGGGTTCATGGGAAACTGGTAAAGAGACTGGAACAGGGCCTTGTCCCTGAGGCTTTAGTCAAATCGACCATAGGTGATCTAAACAGAATAGAATGTTCTACTTAGACAAAATTTTGATTTTTATTCACAAAGTATTTAACTTTACCTACCTCTTTCATGCAAAAAAGTCATTGAATAAATAAGTTTGCTAAGAAATATAATTAATCTATAATATTATATTTTATATACTTTTTCATTTATTCTTTTAAAAAATATATCTAAAGAAAGTCACAAAAGTTTTCATCTCCTGATCTCAGTTAAAGTACTATAACTCAGCAGTTTATCTGTAAATCCAGTATTTTCAATACTGAGCTCTACACTTTTTGGATCACTGAAAGAATGAAATGTTAACACTGTATTTTTTTTCCTGAAGTCATAAATATCTAATCAAATTTACTGAGAAAGAGAAATGTGTTAAGTATTTTAAAATTCAAAAAAGAAAGAAAAAGAAACCTACATATACTTAGGGGTCCTTATGCCTTATTGTAAAATACCTATATACACAGTCCACTATGCCAAAATGAAGAAAAAAGCTTCATTGTTTTCCCATCACTTTTCAGAAAATCTTTCTGTTTCTAGTACCCTCCAGCTCTCCCCACGTTTTCGCCCTTCATAGAAAACTCATCAGTTAAGTTGTTTATACTGCCATTCCTATTTGTTTCTTTACTTTTCTCTTATACCATCTCTATCAGGAATGCTGACCACACTCCATATTTGAAAAATAAAGTCACTAATTACCTCATTTCTAAATCAATTAACAAATTGTTAGAACTTATTTTTTTTTAATCAACTCCTTATGTAAAACATTTGATCACACTCTTTTCCTTGAAACATGGTTCTTAATTATTTTCCATAATTCTCTTTCCATAATTAATTTCTAGGTTATAACCCACATTATCAATCTACTTTATTGTATCTTCCACACTCCTCAAACTCAGAATATGAGAGGATGTCATGGCAAACACTAGAATCTTTACCTTTTTTTAACAAAAAAAAAAAAAAAAAAAAACACGTTTTAAGTGATCCCCCAAACTAGTATGTCCACCATAGAATGTAACTCAAAGCCTAGATCCCTATATTCACATGCATCCCAAACAAGCAAAATTCAGGTTTTAACAGACACTTTCAAAACAATAATTTTTCAACATAGATAGTCATTAAATGATTATCACCAACCTGGATGGATGAATAAATGCCTTAAACATTTTTGAAAAATGAAAAAAAAATATGAAAACATAAAATAGATGAACATCTTCTTCAGGGAAGAAAGCAAAAAGTCTTAAGAAACCAATATTTAATAGATGCATAAAATAAACAATTTTAATAGATGAAATAAGATAATAAGATTATCTTTTTTAAACATGAAGGTGAGTACATGATCCTAATGAAACTAGTATATTTTTGTTTATTTTTTTCCAATAATTTACTGAACAACATTTAAATTATTAATTAGACACATATATACTTTATGTGACAAAAAGACTTTCATTCTTTAATACAGTTTGAAAGATTAAATTTGTTTCTAAGGAAGGAATAGGGTTAAAATCAATGAAAAAAAAATATAGAAATACCTTACCACCATCACACAACAAAGGTAAGATTGAAAATATGTAAAACAAGAAATAAAATAAACTCATAAGCATAAGGAATGAAAATTGAAACCTGGAAAAATACATAATTCCTTCAACAAAGATTGTAAAAATTATTCCAAGGATGTTATCAGATAAGTACACTGGGATTCTCATGCATTATAGCAGGTAAACTGGTATGTGTGTGTGTGTGTGTGTGTGTGTGTGTTTTGAATGACAATTTCTAATTCTGTCACAACCTTTAGAGTTGTATACATTTGACTCTGAGTTCATGGCAGGCATGAGTACATTTGATTCTGAACTATCACTGTTAGAAAACCATTTAAAGAAAGTTATCACTATTCAATGTAAAGATTTTAAAAACTGTTATAGGGATTGAAATAATCATTGTAATAGTGGTAAATTAGAAATAATCTGGCCCCCACACACCTGCAAGGTAGGCGGACCGGCGACCCACCGGCAGAACAGGCCCAGCGGCCTGCTGAGGGGCAGAGCCGCCCCCTCCCCCCGCGCCTTCAAGGTAGGCGGAACTGTGACCACCCACAGAACAGGCCGAGTGGCCCCAACCGTGCCTGCAAGGTAGGCGGACCTGCGACCCACTGGCAGAACAGGCTCAGCAACCCACGGAGGGACAGAGCTGCCCCACACGCCTGCAAGGCAGGCGAACCCGCTACCGACCAGCAAAACAGGCCCAGCGGCCTGCCAGCGTGGTAGGCACATTGCCCCAATTGGAGGAGGGGCCGCTGCCCGCACCTGCAAGGGAGACTTTGCAACTATACAAGAGCAATACGAATATATAGGGGGAAAATTCAATAACACAGCAGTTTTACCAAGCAGAAAGAAACGCGAACAGTATGAAGAGACAAGGAAAGAAAGGACCACAAGCAATGCAGGTCAACTCAACGTTAGAAGAGGTAATAGCTGCAGCAGATGGAATGTCAGATAAAGAATTCAGGATATACATGCTTCAGATGATCTGGAGTCTCAAGGAAGACATCAGACAGCAAAATCAGACAATGAAAGATCACTTCAACAATGAATTACATAAACAAATCCAAGAAGCAAAAGA
>NW_026000173.1:146581-158153 GCF_001458135.2 Marmota marmota marmota
CAGATTATGCTAAGTGAAGCTAGCCAATCCCTAAAAAACAAAGGCCAAATATTTTCTTTGATATAAGGAGAGTAACTAAGAACAGAGTTGGGAGGAAGAGCATGAGAAGAAAATTAACATTAAACAGGGGTTAGAGTGGGAGGGAAAAGGAAAGAGAAGGGAAATTGCATGGAAATGGAAGGAGACCCTCATGGTTATACAAAATTACATACAAGAGGAAGTGAGGGGAAAGGGGGAAAAAAACAAGGGGGAGAAATGATTTACAATAGATGGGGTAGAGAGAGAAGATGGGAGGGGAGGGGATGGGGGATAGTAGAGGATAGGAAAGGCAGCAGAATACAACAGACACTAGTATGCAATATGTAAATCAGTGGATGTGTAATCAATGTGATGCTGCAATCTGTATCCGGGGTAAAAATGGGAGTTCATAACCCACTTGAATCAAAGTGTGAAATATGATTTGTCAAGAACTATGTAATGTTTTGAACAACCAACAATAAAAATTAAAAAAAAGAGAAATAATCTAAAGATCTCAACATATTAAATCAGTTAAATAACTTTTGTAGAATGAAATGTTAGGGTGTAATTTGAACTGATATTAAACAAAAGTAATTGATCATAAGTGAAATATATTCAAAGTATTAGTACAATGAAAAGAAAATTTTAAAAAGCATGTGAATAGAAGTGCTATGAACCCAATATATTTATGATGTTTTAAATTCCATAGGAAAAAAAGTTGTTATAATAAGGGAAAAATATTTTATTTTCTCTAGCTGTTAAAATTTATTATTATTTTATATATAAATATGAATGTTTATATATTTGTGTATACTTTCCTACATTTTGATGATTTCAAAGTAAATTTTATTATACAAACACAATTTTTCTTTATGAAGACATATTTTAGAGAAAAATGAATAAAGAGTACTTTGTTTAGAAATCTCATACCTTTTCTGTAAGCATAAATTAAATTTTTGTTATTTATTTCTATATTTAAACCCCAAAGGCAGAATTGTTTATTTACCTGGAGGACATTGTAAAGAATGAGTACTTGGAAACTCTGAGTCGGTATCCCTGTTGAAACACCCCCTACCACAGCCACCAGCTTGTTTCTCTTCTCAGACCTACAGTCATAATTAGGGACTGGAGGACTCTTTCCTGAAAGTAAAGACATAGAACTCTCTATTGCCTTTTTCTCAATAAAGTCAACATTGAAGAGATGGAATCCCAGAGACATATTGAACAACATATTCAGGCCCTTGTTGATTTTCTCTACAGCAAAAACCATGGCCAGCAGGCACTGATAATGCTTAGTAAGATCCCTAGAAGTAAAAGGTGAAAAGACAATCTCATAGATTTTGTTTTCTAAGAAAGATGAGTTATAAAAGAATGCACATGATAACCCCCCAAATAAATAAGATATCTTATTCTGAAAACATTCAGAAATTTGGTGCCTCAAAAAAAATCAGACTGACAGTCTAATGATTTACAGTCAAATTTATAATATTGACTTTTTAAGGCATTGTAAGACTGAGAAAATGTCAGGGAATGAAATAAATAGAAAATGGAAGGCATGGGGCTAGGGTTGTGGCTCAGTGGTAGATTGCTTGCCTAGCACGTACAAGGCCCTGGGTTAGATCCTCAGCACCACATAAAAATAAATAAATGAAAAATAAAGGTATTGTGTTCAACTACAATTAAAAAATAAATATTAAAAAAGAAAATGGCAGGCATTAAATTAGAATTTAGTTACCCTGCCTTGGATAACATGTTGTGATTCAAAAAATAATATTTTGCTAGATTAAATAGGGGAATACACCACAGTAGTGTCAAAGAAATCAGTTCAATTATATCAATGCATATAAGTTGAAAGTTCTCAACATCATATCCTGCACCTTTATATAAAGAAAAATGATCCTCCCTATAGAGAATTTATACACTTAGGAAAATGGATACACTTACACATAAACATAATCAGGCATATAGAATTTATCTGTAAAGCCAAATTTACTTTTGATGTCACCAGCCATCACTCTCAGGGAAAAGAGTCCACCAATAATGAAATCCCCATCTTGATAGTAGCTAGGAGAAGCAGATAAATATAGTGAAAGAATAGAATCTGGTTCCTGTGATGAAAAGAGGACAGCATCCAGCAGAGGAAAAACAAAAGATAATTTCATATCAACATTGATAACATGAAGATATTAGTAAAGTTTTAAAACTCAGAAATAAAATCTGTTCAGAATTTTGTCAATCGAGGCTGAGAGTATTTGAATAGATTGTGATGAAAACATGCCTCTCTAATTAATGTGTGACAAATTTATAAAGGAAGTCAATTAATTTGTCTTGGCTTAAGGCAAAATGGTAATGTGTAAGCATTCCTTTGTTTTCCAGGAGTATGTTCGAATTACATCTGCTTAGCCCCAATTCACATCCCTTTCATTGAATTAGTGCAAGTCCCTAAGGGGTCACAAATGTCTTAACTTTGCAGATGGTGTCCTGATTCTCAGAACAAAAACATTTGATTAAAAACAACTTTAAGCCATAACAAACATGCAAGAATTTTATTAACTTGGTGGGTTTAGGGTAACTAGAGATAACAGATGTAAAACAAACAATACACTGGAATTATGTTGCCATTAGATAAGAAGCTTTGTCAAAACGATGTCTTCATTATTATCAAACAATTAAATATTTAATGGGCTACCAAGTAACACATATTAGGAAAGGTGGTATCAAAGGTATAGTATAGTCAAGTAAAGATGCTTCCTTGGTATTTGGTTATTTAACACTTGCATAAACTCAGAGGAAGGAGGAATTATTCAGTACACATTTCTACAAAAACAAGACGAAGCATTTTCTTTAGACAATATCATTTTTAATTATTTCACAGAGGCATTTATTTAAGTGATGGATTTTTAACTTTTAAATTGTTCTTACTTACTATGTACAATACAGTACTTTGCTATGTCTACCCCATGGATTGATGGACTTTTCAACTCTCACTATAGCATTTCCTCAAGCAGGGAAATTATTTCAAAATTATTTAATTCACAGAGAAGGAATAGAGAGAATGTTAACAGCTAAGAAGTGTCTATGATTTGTATTTGTAACCATAAACTCAAATGTTTGGAAATAATGACAGTGATTGTATTTCAAATAAACTTAAATCCATTTTCAAATCTCATCCACTGGCTAGCAGGAAACCTCATTTCATGTACTACCAGAAATAAGGTAATGACCCTGCAGAATTACATACATATTTCATTGTTTAGAATATTAAGAAGAGCACACCTCATCTTTTTTTTTATCTTGGCTTTTGCCAATCATCATCCAAACTAGGTGCTTGCTGATCTCTGAAGGATGGCTCTGCTGATTGTGATTCAAGTTCAAGTAGAAGCATCTGTTGATGCTGACATTTCCACTACCAAAACTCCAGCTTTTCCAAGTTCACCCCCAAGTTTCCAGGGCTACATGTTAAAGTGTGGACAAGTGATAACACACTCAGCACTTTATTGATGCAGAAAGAGTATCTACTATGTTCTCAAGTGTATTCATGTTCTTGACACTTCTCAGAAATTTGATATCTTGGCTATGAGAGTAAAATGTGTATAGTCATATATGTAAATTTAGTAAACAAAACTATCAATGGTGAAAAATTAGTTCATAGGTGCTCTTGAAATAATTTCAAAATTACTTGATGATCTCAAATGATCCTTCTTATAGTTTAAATGTTTACTTCTAATTCTGCCACCAAATCATCTTTCTGATCATATTAGTAGTCCATAAGAAATACTGATCACCTTGTAATAAAAATTTCAATCCTTTGTATGTTCCCATAGAGATAAAAAATTAATATTAATATTGTCACTGTTTAATCACAGTGAACTTACAGAAAAAAAAACTCACTGTTTTCTATGTGTGTGTTTATTTTGCTTCCCTTGAGGATATTTTAATTCTTTAAGTGTTGCAGTGGTCTACTTCATGCTTTGAATATATAGCTCTTGCTGCTCTGCTGCTGCCATATATTTTTAAAATGGACAAATTTCTTTCTCTTCCTTTCCTTCTTCATTTCACTTCACTTCTCTAACATCTCTCCATCCCAATCTTCCCCTCCTTAATCTCAAGGGAAACAGGAATACTTTTCTTCCCCATCCTAGGCAGAGTTTATCTGTCCTTGAGCACCTACCTACCACAGGAACAGGAACGAGTAATTCAGACTTTGGGGATGGCACCA
The DNA here is from genome assembly GCF_001458135.2 of Marmota marmota marmota. NCBI lineage: Eukaryota > Metazoa > Chordata > Mammalia > Rodentia > Sciuridae > Marmota > Marmota marmota. The sequence goes on from NW_026000173.1 coordinate 150,819, forward strand.
GAAGATCTAAGAAATGACCATCTCCCAAATTAACAAGTGAATTGCAACAGAGAACACCTGGGATTTAGCCTTTGAATCATCTCTTTAAAAACCCCTTGCCCCCAACCTCATGGGCAGAATCACAGACTCTGGAACAGGAGTCCCATGTGTTTCTCTTTTGTTAGGAGAAGTTTTTTTAGTTTTGCTTTTTCTCAAAACCGTGTTCTTATTATTGGATTGGCATCAGAGCAAGGGCCTAACTTTTGGTAATATAATGATAGAATGTACAATTTATAATAGAGATGAATATTCCTAAGATTACACTAATTTGTATGGAGTAACTATAATTAGTATATATATATATTATAACATGATATTCTTTGTCCTCATAAGATCTATATTTTATTTTAAATACTGTAGAAGCAGAGATGAATGGGGTAATTACTTCCTAATGTACTATATAGAAACAAATATTGTGTGATCTTAACTAGGTAATTCACATAACTCACTGCTAGATAATTTCTCTTTTTATTAGTCAAAAGCTCTTTGCTAATAATACACATATTAAATATGTGCATATCCCATTGTCATATACATATATGACAATATGTTGTTATATTGATGGAAAACTATATCAAACTAATATAAGGAAGAAGTATTACATTCTAATAGCTAATTGAAATTGCTTCTCTTGATATTCAAAACCATTTCTCGTAATATAGTCTACAATAAGGAGCTACAATTCCCAAGTATATCAGGGTAATATAATTAAAATATGCATTATTCTTTGAAGCCTCTGAAACTGTGTGATGTCACATTTTGAGTGGAATTTCAAAGAAGTCATGTTACATGAGGTTGTTGAAATGAGGTAGACTTATTAAATAACCTACTGCTTAACACTTTCATGAAAGTGTAAGGGGACAGATAGATGGGAATTGTGGGAACACAAGGTTAAGAGAATAATTCTATAAAATGAGCCCACTGTGCTAACCCTCACTAACATACATGCATTCTTTGCCTACAGCAATCTGCTTGCAGAACCACTTTGCTTAAGCACCAGCGAAGGTCAGTGAGTGAGTATATACAATGATTTTTTTCTAAACTCTTTTAAAAATTGTAGTTATTCTAAATCATTATACATGACAGCATAATGCATTTCAATTCATTGTACACATATGGGGCACAACTCTTAATTTCTCTGGTTGTACACAATGTAGAGTCACACCATTAGTGCAATCATACATGCATCTTTCCTACCCCTATGCCTCTTCCCCTTCCTTCATTCCCCTCTGCCCAATCTAAAGTTCCTCCATTCTTCCCATGGCCCCCACCCCATAAATGGATCAGCATCCACATATCAGAGAAAACATTTGTCCTTGAGTTTTTTGGGAATGGCTTATTTCATGTAGCATGACATTCTCAGACTCCATCCATTTACCTGCAAATGCCATAGTTTTATTTTCTTTTAATGCTGAGTTATATTCCATTTTGTATATTTGTATTTTTTAATTCCCTTATCTTTATTCTGGCTTCCTTAGATTTTTTTTTAAAAAAGGATAAAAACAAAACGGCATCTATTTTTTTATTTAATTGAATATATTTCTGAGACCATGTTAGCTTTTTTAAATTATATTAAATGAGTTGAATAATTTTGAAAATTTCAGTGCTACATGATATAACTTTGTCACTTCAATTCATTCAGTTTTTAAACCTTAAAGATTAAGGTTTTCATAGAATTTGGTGAAAGGAAAGTGACCACAACACTCGGAGCAACCAAGAGATCTTTATTACAGCAGTGCAAAAGAGAAGAGAGAGAGAGAGAGAGAGAGAGAGAGAGAGAGAGAGAGAGAGAAGAAAAAGAGCAAGGGAGAACAAAAGCAAGAAAAGAAAGAGAGAGCAAGAACAAGAGAGAGAGAGAGAGAGAGAGAGCAAGAGCAAGAGAGAAGGGCCCAGCAGGAGGGAGTTTTTATAGCCAAAATCTAATGGGGTCTCTGGGTCTGCAAGCTGCTTTGTTGGTGTACAATGATTGGATCACATAGTAGTTGCTAAGGGTGTCATCTTCTGCCTTCAGGCAGATGGGGCAGGGGTCAGATGTGGGTTTCTGTTGCACCAGACTGGTAGGGGTCGAGTGTTCAGCCTTGAGTTGGGTTGAGTATTCAGACATGACACAAACAGATGATAAAGGATCAGACAGAGTGGGGCTTGAGTTTGTGGGTTATCCTGCAGCTAACATTCATTCATCCTACCCTGTAGACAACATAGTTCAGCCTGTCCTGCACCTAACATTTGGTATCTGGGGAAGACAGGTTAGTATAACTTTCATTTGCAGATTAAGACTTGGAGGTCAAGAGAAAGTTAAACAATTTATACAAAATTAAGCAGCTCATTAGTGGTAGTGTCAGAAGTGGAAAATCCACACCTGGTTTTCTGTCTGTTGTACTTCCTATAACACGACTGCATCTCCTTTTAAGTGTCATTTATGTCCAAATGACATCAGCATTTCATCATTTTTATATTATATACATTATTTTTCTCTTTCCCTCCCTGCAGTGTTTGTACTTGGAACCCCCACAAAAGGAAATCTTCCAATAAAATTGAGAAACAGGCTCCCTCCTTCAATGTCCCTGAAGGTCCCTCAAAATTTTTCCAGTGGATTGGGCAATAAAAGTCCCTGGGTTTTATTTTCAGTTCTTCTACTGATTTGGTGTACAACTTTGGGGATATTTGCCCCTTGGGCCCTCCTAATGTGTTGAATTCTAGCTAGAGACAGACTCTGTGAAAGAGTCTTATCTAAGATAATCAAAACAAGATGAGTAGGATCATTTAGGACATGGGATTTGGAGAAGTACAATTATTTTTGATCCAGAAATTTGATTCTCATGCCTCTCAAGCTAGTTAGGAGTACATTTCTAAACCTCTCTTACTAAGCCCTAAGCCTAGGATTTGGGGCACTTTAGACTTTTATTAAACTGTTTTGGTGAAATTGGAAAAGGAAGTGCTGATAAAAAAGGCTTACATCTGTTATGCAACTTTTCTCTACTTGGTGGGATGTGGCCATGGCCAATCTCTGAGATCAAGTCCTGCTAATGCCTCATGAATGGTCTAAGGTCATGGGAATTTGCTTGTCTCCAGGAAAACTGAGTTGAGAGCTGTGGTCCTGAGCCATCTTTAGGATATCATTAGAAGAAGTGGCCTGCTTCATCTCTCCAGAAGAAGTTTGAGTAGCCTTCCTGATTAAGTGAAACATGTTTTTTTTTTTTTTTTTTATCTTAGTAAGTACCTGCTTGGCTGAAACCAAGTTGATTCTGCTCAAGCAAGAAAGACAAATCTACACTCAGGATGTGGCCTGTGTAATATAGCTCAGGGAAGACACAAGGCTAGGCCAAGAAGATGTAGATCAGTGCCTACCAAATCCCTGGGAGGGAACCCAAAAGGGATTCTCTTCACCGCTGGATACTTTGCTACAAGAATCAGCAAGAATAAGCTTCAGGTTCTCCAGCATATAAGTTCATGCAGAGGTCCTAAGGTTATAGGCCACATAGAGGTCCCCATTCTCCGTTTTGATTCCAAATTTCCTAGGAAGAGAGTCCTATGTGAGTCTGGTGCCCATCCACTAAAGCTTACAATAAATGGAGGGGAAATGAAGTTAAATGCACATGAGTTTTTCTATGACTCTATTCTCATCAAAGAATAAATGTGCAAAGGGGCATAACACACAGACCCATACCTTCACATATTCTCATATAGTCTAAGCCACACTCCCAAAGATTTTAAATGATTATGGCATATTTTGTTTTCAAGGTGATGCTCAGTGGTAGGATTCTCAGGCAACTCATAAGTAAAATTCACTGATTCATGCAAGAGAATACAAAATAGGGGAAAGCAGGAAGAAATCTATCATTTAAATGAATTATTTCTTTACCTCAGTCAGAAAACAGAGGCTTTGGAATAGCTGATGTAAGCCTTATGAAGAACCAAGTGACCTTCTCAAACTATGAAAATAACCATTTCTAATTAGAAAATAAATAAATAAAGCAAGAAAAATGCCCACTGAAGTGGGTTGGACACTCATTATGTCACTTTACAAAATTACAGAAATGATTATAAATGAACTTTTGTTTTAAAATCAAGGGACTTAAATACACAAGGAAAAGAGAGTGGGGAAGAAGAGGAGAAGTAAACAAAGTTTGGAAGCTGGAAAGCAGAAGACTGTGTGCATGGCCACACACCTGGCCGAAGCTGAAGGCCAAGTACCTCTGGTGGGCCAGTGGCAGGAGCAACCTCAGGACCCTTAAGAATGGGAATCACCATGCCTTGCTGAAGGCAGGGATGAGGGTAATAGTGAGATCAGGGATCCATCTCTAAATATGGCAGTCTCATTTTTTCTGGTCCTTTATGCCAAAACCTGGCAATTTTTTATCCACCCTAAACCTTATGTGCAGTTCAACAGCAAACTCTGTTGGCTCAATTTCAAAACCATCTTCAAAGTTTGCCTATTTCTATAACCTCCATTATTACCAATGTAGACCCAAACTGCCATTACCTCTCACTGGGATCTGTCCACTTCCTCTTCTTTCATTTCTATTGTCAATCAAGCTTTTGTTACCACTTCTCTGCAGAACTTACCCAATAGTGACCTCCACATTGTCAAGTCCAGTGTGAGTCTCTTTATTAGAAACACTCCTCTCTTCTGTTTTTCAGAGTTCTATAATATTTTCCTTTTTTGTGAGTGCCAGGGACTGAACAAAGGGGTACTTATGAACAGATCTTCTAAAAACATTGTATCTAGTGAATGGGTCTCACTGAGTTGCTTAGAGCCTCGCTAAGTTGCTGAGGCTGGTTTTGAATTTCTGATCCTGCTTCTTCAGTTCCCTGAGCCACTGCAATTACAGACAAGCACCACTGTGCCCAGATTCCCTCTTTTTTTCTTTTTTACATTGACATCGCATGCTTCTGAGCTTCCTTTGCTGGTTCTCCATCAACTTGATAGCATCTATGTATCAGAGTGCTCCACACCTCAGTCATCAATTGTTTCTTCTCTACTTATTCTCTAATTGATTATATCCAAACAAATAGTTTTAATCATAAACTAAGAACTCTAAAATGTATATCCCTATCTTGGACATCTCCCCAGACTCTCCAAACATCTAACTGCTTATTTAATATTTACTTGTATATCTCATGGATATCTCAAACTTAACATGAGTAAAGCAGAATTCCTCATTTCCACCCCATTCCTAACATGCTGTTCCCTAATTCTTCCCCATCTGGCTGCCACAGGGATTCCTTTTAAAAGCAAGTCATATTAGACATCACGTCTCTGTTCAAAACCCATTGATGGCTCTATCATACTTAACATAAAAGAGCCAGTGAATGATATAAATGACTTTCTGCCAGTCTGCTCCCCCAACTCTGACATCATCTCCAATCATTCTGGTCCTTGTCACTGTTTTGTAGCTTCATTGTTCTTAAATATTCAGGTGCCGCAGTCTGGCTGGGCACAAATCACAAGCCACTCAAGGAGGAACAAACTTTATTTCCGAACTCACGGAAACGCCACCCACGCGGCCCTTCCAGGCACACCACACACCAACCGGATCTCCCTCCACGGGAACTTCTCCAAACAATGTGAACTCTCTGGGAATCCCCTCAAGAGCTCAACCGGAACTCAATGGGAACTCCTCAGCAAGAACTCAAAAGTAGCGGGCACCTGAGGCAGCAGGAGCCTCCCTATTGCTGGACAGCAGGGGTATAATATACAATTGAATACACAGCCTGCTTCAATCCAGCATCATCCAGTCACAGCAATTATACACAGCTTAACTTAATTATCATCATCTTAATGGCTTGCTGGCATCACCTCTCAACCATTACTTCTGGCAAAACGCCAGGGGCCATTCCGACTCAGCTGTGGCTCTCAACATCCAGGCATATTTCCAACTTAGGGTCTTTGACCTCACAGTCTCCTGTGCCTAGAAGGTGCTTCTTTGAGAGACCTGCAAGGAATTTTTCCAACATTAAGGGGCTCCCATTGGCAAATCTGAGGCAATTTTTACACCACAAAGAATTATAGTTGATTGCAGGCTTGTAATAAGTGAAAATCTATGCCTCTATTAGAACTTTCAAGAAAATGAAGAAAGAATGAGGGAAATAAAAAGCCTATTTACTATCATTGGAGGTGTTGAGAGCCACAGATGAAGGGGCCCCAGCAAACTTCCAGCTGCCAGCAAACTTCCAGCTGCCAGCAAACTTCCAGCTGCCAGCTGATGATTGGCTCACAGCGGCCCCAGCAACTTCTAGCTGATTGGCTCCTCTGCGGTGATGCTCATTGGGCTGTTTCCCCGCCCTTTCAGACTACGGAGCTGGTCATTGGGGGACTTTTTTGGCTCCGCCCACATGACCCAGCCAATCAGCCTCAAGAGCAGGAGGAGTGGGGGGAGGTTGAGAGGCTTGTGGGAAGCCGGTGGTGGCAGTTGGGCTCTGAGGGTTTTTCCTGAGGAGCTGTGTGGTGTGGTGTGTGGTTCTAAAAATAAAGTTTGTTTCTTTTGGCAAGTGGTTCCTGAATTGTGCCCAGCCAGACTGAGACATTTGGTGGCCCATATGGGGAACGAACCCGCGACCTTGGCGTTATCAGCACCAAGCTCTAACCAACTGATATCCAGTTTGGCTATTCTTACATCTGCAACAGAACCAGGATGCTTTTTTCAATATTTATTTTATTATTACCCTTTCCCACATCATGAAGTTCTATTTTGTTTATTGAGCTCATACAGACCTAGGTTAATGTTTTACTGATCAGTTCTATTTTTTGACTGTAGAGTTTTTAAACATTGCAATGTAGATTTCACCTGTAAAAAGTTGTAAGGCCTTTACTATTATGTTATGTGTTGTATGTATTATATTACGTGTGCACACTTGTGTTTTGTGTTATGTTTGAATGTACGTATGTCCATATATCATATATGATGAGCACTCATGAAAAAATGGATCCATATGAGCAAGTGAATGGTTGGTGTAGAAAAGTCATTAGACCATGGAAACATGAAGATTTAAACACATATATTAAATTATGTAGAGACATTAATGAACAAGGGCAAGTCGTGGCAGCTGCAGTACAACAGGTTTTAGATGCCAGACACATTAATGAACAAGGGCAAATCATGGCAGCTGCAGTAAAACAGGCTTTAGATGCCAGAGACATTAATGAACAAGGGCAAATTGTGGCAGCTTCAGTAAAACAGGCTTTAGATGCCAGGCCAAGAACATGCTACAATTGTGAACAAACAGGACATTTTAAAAGGAATTGCCCCATTGGAGGAGGGTTTAACAAAACTAGGTATCAAAGGAGTAGAATAC
>NW_026000173.1:166116-171496 GCF_001458135.2 Marmota marmota marmota
CCTGTTCTATGGCTGAATGAGCTGCGGTCAGTCGAAAACAGGGATGGTGATGTCAGCTTTCCAACATGGTGGCTGCTGGCCTCCTCTGTGGTCTGACTGGTGTGGAGAACCGAGATGGACCGCTTCCTTCCCCCGTATCGAACCCAGAATTCAGCCCTGAGTACGGTGCTTGCACGGCTGGCAGAAACTGCAGCGCTGTATCCCTGCGTCACTATCTCCTCATTTCCCAGCGCGCGCTGCAGACTCTAGCAGCGGGGCGATTTGCTGAATAAGCAGTGTTACCCTCCGTGCGACAAACCTCTCGCGTTTGAGTCCCCGTAGCCGATCCTCGTGCGATGGAAATCCTTCCTCCAGGTTCCGGAGCACCCCACTATTGCTGGAAATTCCTAACAAGATATCCTTTAGCCGTCCTGACTTGTCATACTCCCACACAGGAAGCAGCACACTGGGGCAATGCACTCCCCTCGCCGCCATCTCAGATTTTTTTTTTAATTGTAGATGGACACAATACTTTTATTTATTTATGTGTTGCTGAGGATAGAACCTAGTGCCTCACACACACTCGAGACAAGTGCTCTACCACTGAGCCACAACCCCAGCCCAAGTCTTGCTCTTGCCATTTCTTAATTGATGGAAATAATTCCATTTAGAGAGAGAAATTTTTAAGCCTCATAATGAAGAATGTGTTGTACTGGTTTTCTGTGGCATCTCAGCACATGACCTCCTGGTGTTGCAGTTGGCAAGCAGTTGTGAGCCTACTGAAATTACACCATTTGTTTTAAATTGTGGCATCTCAAAAAAGCATGCAATCTGAATTTGCTAGGTTAGAAAAAGAATACTGAAGTTGAAGGTTTATAGCAGGGCAAGGAAAAAAGGGGAAAAGTAACAAACCATATTTGAATATTCTCTCTCTCACCAGTAATTAAGTCCCAGGCTTGCAAATCAGTTTTCACAAAAAAAAAAAAAAGAAATCCATTGTTTCTGAAGTACTCACAAACTCTTTTGAAATATTTTAGGTAAATAAACGAGGAAAAAAATATTAAGCCTTTGGAAGGAATGTTGGCTTTATTTGGGGGCATTAAGACAGTAAAGATTATTGTTAACAATGTAGGGCCTCCCATTGAAAAAACACTGCATTGAATGGTGACTGAGGGATGGCGGGGATGGGAGGTGGTCCTTGTGGTACGCTTGATTTTTGCTGGAAGGTCCTCATTAGAATTGTATTTAAGCATACATGACTAGGATATTATTTTTTTTAACTGTTTAATGGAAAATTGCTTCCTGTGTAACCCAGGTGCTGCATGTGAGAAGAAATAGCTGTTGGAGGTTTACACACATACAGGTGCAATGCGGGACTGCACTCAAAAAACTGGGAATGGTCAGTGGGCCCTCCTGGTACTGGCATGATCCCTCAACCCTAGTAGTGCCTTGTGCATTCCCTCTAACCCATGTGGCCAAGGATTCTCCAAGCTCACTAATATGGGCAAGTGTCTGTTCATATATGGCCCTTTTTCCACTAGATGTCACTGCAAATCAATTACTAGTGCTGGATCCTGTACTTTTCTTTTTTTCACTTTCTTTTTTGTTTTTATTTTATTTTTCTAGTTACTAGTGGAGTTGAGTATTTCCTTGTATTGTTTTTTTTTTTTTTTGCTTGTTACTTGAAATTTCCCTTTTATTTTGAATTTAGAATGCATTACCTTTTCCATTTTACCTGAGTTTCCTATTTCTATTTTGATTAGCAATGTTTCCTGAAAATTCGAATATTCTCACACAGAGCCAGGCGGTGGGGGTGGAACTAGTTGGCTGCTGGCCAAGGGGCCGGCACAGCAGGACGCCCATGCAGCGAGAGCACTGCCACCACACGCACCTCAGGCAGGCTGCTACCACCACCGCCAGCGGCCCCAAGGAGTCTCGTGTCCATTGCACCCCTCCCCACCCAACCGCCAGCTAGGGAGTCGCTCACCTTCCACGTTGCCCAGACCACCATGCCCAAGCCTGGCCAACTGCTCCGGACTTGCAGGGTCCAGAGCCAATGCCAAGTTCCCTTGCCAGCCTGGAAGGAGCAGGGGACCTACGCATGGCGGCCCAGGGTCCCCCACAGTAACGTCTACCGGAATCCCGCCAGTCGCGTGGACTGTGTCCCTCCCCCTCCAGCACTCTCGTGCGCGCTAGTTCCACTGAGACTCCCCGCACATCCCAGATCCCCGCAATCCCTTTGGGAGAATACCAAGGCAATTTTTATCACTCGTGTTTCCTTGTTACTTATCTGCCACCTAAATATGAAGCGCACTTTTCCCCAAATGTCCTTAAAAGTGTCCCTCTCACACGTGCACACACTGTTGAAATGACTCAGCCCCGTGTGGATGGAAAGTGGCATTTCTGTGTGTTTCACTGCTCTTCCTACATATTCCCAGTTTGAAAAGCAATAATCTTAACTTAGCATAGCTCCTTAATTGAGCCCCCTCTTGTTTAATCAAAAAGTGACACCTGGTATAGGTCCAACTCTTATCTTTATCTCCACATCCTTTCAGGTCATGTACTAGTATAAATGGTATGTAGATGAAACTAGTGTAGTCTGGCATGCCATAAAAAGCGCTTGGAACTGTAAACTATTAGGACTTCATGTAACAAGTCTTAATTCTGTGTATCTGCCTGGCCTCTCTGGCTCCTCTAGTCTCCAACAACAGCCCATTTGCTCCCTTGGTAAGGTAAGACATACCATGGCCTTGGTTTTTGCTGTGGTGTACCCAGTAACTTATCCTTTGTTGTTGCTGTTGTTTTTAAGAGCAAATTATATTCCGTGATTTTATTTTATTTATTTTTATTTATATGTGACAGCGGAAAGCATTATAATTGTTATTAAACATATAGAGCACATTTTTTCATATCTCTGGTTGTATACATAGTATAGTCACACCAATTCATGTCTTCATACTTGTATTTTGGATAATAATGATCATCACATTCCACCATCATTCATAACCCCATGCCCCCTCCCTTTCCCTCCAACAGCTCTGTCCTATCTAGAGTTTGTCTATTCCTCCCATGCTCCCTCTCGCTATCCTTATATCAAAGAAAACATTTGGCATTTGTTTTTTTGGATTGGCTAATTTCACTTAGCATTATCTTCTCCAACGCCATCCATTTACCTACAAATGCCATGATTTTATTATTGCTGAATAATATTCCATTGTGTATATATGCCACATTTTTTTTATCCATTCATCTATTGAACGGCTTCTATGTTGGTTCCACAGATTAGCTATTGTGAATTGTGCTACTATAAACATTTATGTGGCTGTGTCCCTGTAGTATGCTGTTTTTAAATCCTTTGGGTAGAGACCAAGGAAAGGGATAACTGGGTCAAATTGTGGTTTCATTCCCAATTTTCCAAGAAATCTCCATACTGCTTTCCATATTGGCTGTAGTTTTACTGCTTTCCAAACTTAGGTCTGCGATTTCTTATTGCATTGGCTTTGCCCTTGCAAATTTTGCTAGCATGATGTTACCTAATCTTAAGACTTCTGTGCTGGAAATTTAGAAGCTCACTTAAAGTCCCTCTTCCAAAGATCCAGTCTAAAAAGCTATCTTCCCTTCAGTGGTTAGGATATTTGCTATTTGTCAAGTATTGTGATTATCTATTTACCCCATCCTCTTTTTCTTTGTTTTGTAGGTCCTTTAAGGCCAGACTGTACCAAACACTTAGAATTTAACCCTAATTTTATAGTAAATAGTATGTATCTGTTAAGATATTTTTAAGAGATGGAAATCACACTTTTAGGATTAATTTCCATGCAATCTCAACCCTAAAATATAACTTTTTTATAAAAATGTAAAACTCCATTTCCCTTATTCACAACTCAAAACTCAAATTCTATGTAAGAGAATTAAAGAAACCATATCTGGGAGATCCAACATGGCGGCAGGCGGAGAGGCAGCGCTTTCAATACCCCCCCAGTGATGGGGTCATAAAGACGCACAGATAACGCTTAGATTCTACTAACAGAGAATCTCCTAGCAAAATTCCACTGAAGAGAGACTGGCCGGGAGCTACTAGGATTTTTTAAAGCGACAGTTTGCCCCAGATGAGCGAATCCCTGCAACGAGACACAAAGATCCAGATCCGCCAGCCGCAGTCCGCGCGCCGCAGCGTGGCTGCCGGCTCGTCTGCCCGCAGCCAACATGACTGGATCCCGCTAGCCTCCGAGACACAGCTTGGCAGGAAGAAGTCTTTAGCCAAGCCTTCATGAAATAGCGAGCCGGGAGCTGAGGCCAACCGGGGACGGACCAGTCCCACACCTCCCTTCGGACACTCCCGCAAGGAGCCTGGGGCCCGCCATAGCAGAGAGGTGATGTCATCGGAGTTTGGCCAATGGAATTCCTTCCCAGCAGAATCCACTTTAGCAGGTGTGTGACTCCCTCCCCATCCAGATACAAGCAGCCAGGAAACTTCAGGGACCTCTCAGGGGTCGTGTCTGGTGGGAAGCAGAGGGGATCCCCGACCCCCAACCCCCCATATCACCAGCGGTGACTCCCAAGGTCTTAGCTGCCAGTTTACCACAGCACTGGGGCTTAAATGGGACACTCGGTGGGGCTGCAAGTTTAACTAGATCTCTGGGGAACTGCTTCTGGTGAACAGGACCTGGCTGGCTGGCTGAGAGGAGGAAGGGGGGGAAGGGCTGGAGAAGTGAAACGGCTCTGGACTGACAAGTCTGAGAGACTCCCAGGAGACACCTTACAGGGATTGCTATCGGCAGGTAGAGGGCAGAAGCTCCGCTCGGAGGGCACAGCTCCGCCTACTGGAAGAGAAGAAAGTGGATCTCTAAGACTTCAATATTTTTTTTTCTTCTTTTCTCTCTGTTCCTTTCTCCCCTTTTCCTTCTCTCTTTCTTTCCCATTTCAAGTTTTATTGTTCTTTTCATTCTCCTCTAATCTATCTATCTCTCTCTCCTTCTTTCTTTTTAAGAGCACCTTCATTCCCCTACCCCCCAACTTTCATCCCAAGCATTACATCTTCCATTACGTGTAATTGTCTAAATGCAAATAGGTGAATGTCTCGAGGCTGTCTATAGGGCTCCTAAATACCTAGCTACTACCAACACCCTGATCCAATTGCCTGTTAGTATCCACCTTCAGTAGAGCAAACTTCTAGTAGCCAAGACATACTAACCCTCGTACCATCATAGCACCTAACGTAAACATATAGTCCTAAGAACAAACAACAAATCACTATATGCATACAGAACCTGGAAGCCTGTTATGAATTGAATGAATCATCTTTAAAGTACAATAAAGCCCAACATTTCTAGGCATAATCTCCCACCACAAAGGAGAGACAACAGAGATATACAAAGCCAAAACAAATGTATAGGAGAAA
>NW_026000173.1:174541-179078 GCF_001458135.2 Marmota marmota marmota
ATTCCCTAAAGACCTAAAAAGAGCATGCTACAGGGACACTGCTACATCGATGTTCATAGCAGCACAATTCACAATAGCAAGACTGTGGAACCAACCTAGATGCCCTTCAATAGATGAATGGATAAAAAAAATGTGGCATTTATACACAATGGAGTATTACTCTGCATTAAAAAATGACAAAATCATAGAATTTGCAGGGAAATGGATGGCATTAGAGCAGATTATGCTAAGTGAAACTAGCCAATCCTTAAAAAACAAATGCCAAATGTCTTCTTTGATTTAAGTAGAGCAACTAAGAACTGAGCAGGGAGGAAGAGCATGAGCAAAAGATTAACATTAAACAGAGATGAGTGGTGGGAGGGAAAGGTAGAAAGAAGGGAAATTACATGGAAACGGAAGGAAACGCTCAACGTTATATGAAATCACATATAAGAGGTTGTGAGGGGAAAGGGGGCGGGGGAAACAGGGAGAGAACTGAACAACAACAGATGAAGTAGAGAGGGAAGATGGGAGGGGAGGGGAGGGGGGATAGTAGGGGATAGGAAAGGCATCAGAATACCACAGTCACTAATATGGCATTATGTAAAAATTGTGAATGTGTAACTGATGTGATTCTGCAATTTGTATTTGGGGTAAAAATGGGAGTTCATAACTCACTTGAATCAAATGTATGAAAGATGACATGTCATGAGCTTTGTAATGTTTTGAACAACCAATAAAAAAAGAATCCATATCTGCATCAGCAACAGTTAGTCATTATTAATAGGTTGTATAAACTACATATTTATACTTGATAATCTGGTCTTTGATAGCTTCTGTGGTGGAAAGATAAAAACTTAGAGGAGTTAGATTTGGATTTGAATTCTGCATCTGTTCTGACCTTGCACAAGTTAGATTAGTAATAATGATTTTTCCCCTCATTCATAGTATGAAGTCATCATTTTCCACTGTGAATACCTGAGGATTAAATGGGGAGACCTGGGTACACATTAGTTACTCAATAAGTACTCCTTTGGTTTATATCCCTTTTTTGAAGTTACTATCTAAAATGAGCCTGAATGTACTAGAGAGAGAACATGAGAGGAAAACTAATTACAGGAGACAGAAGGTACCTCTTATCTCCAAATAAAAGGAGTTCTAAGAAACATTATGGTTATTTTTGCCTCTTAATGTATGGGTATCTGTGGCATATTATAAATCACAGGGTAGATTAAGCAGAGCTTTTAAAAAATGAAGAAAATGTCTGCTTTGTATTTTTACCCTTCCTCTGAACCATTAACCTGGATATTAAATATGAATCTGATTTTTCCCCACAAATTGCAACTGGAGAAATGGGGTGTGATCAAGAGAAAGGGATATTACTGTCTTTTTATTTAATAGAGACAGTGAGGTTATAGTCTCCTGTGGTATCTCATCTTCTTGTAGACCATATACAAATTCTAGTCTTAAGTTCTGTTATCTTATGTTTGGACTGTTTGAATAGTGCCTTCACTGGTGTCCCTATTTCTCTTGCTCACTGACTATTCCCCATGTAACAATCAAAGTGATTTATTTTTATTTTTTTGATACTGGGTAATGAACCCAGGAGTGCTTTCCTGTTGAGCTACATCCCCAGCCTTGTTATTTTTATTTTGAGATAGTCTTGCTAAGTTGCTAAGGCTGGTTGTGTTTATCCTGCCTTTGCCTCCAGTTGCTGGGATTACAGGTGTGCCAACATGCTTGGTAAGAGTGATTTTTTAAAAAAAAACAAATTAGATTGTAATTTTCTTCCTCAAAATCCTCCAAAAGCTTCCTGTTGCATATAGAATTAAATTCAAGCCCCTTACCCCAGTTTATCAAGGCATTGCCTGATTTGGCAACTGCCATCTTCTAATATTATGTCTTTCTCTAGAACTATTCATTACCCTGCTTCACAGTGTACTTAAACTGTACCTTAGAATGTCATCCTTGATGTTCTTTTTAGCTGAATAACCCCTTCCTCTAAATGGTCATACCTCTTATCTTCACATCTTCTATTTCATGCAAAAAAGTCATCACTTAAGAGAGGCTTCCCCATGACCTCTAAAATAGAACCTGGCCTCCTCTTCTGTCACTTAATTTCATCTGATTTCTCCCTAGCATTTAATACTAGGTGAAGATACATTGTTCACTTATTTATTGGTTTCCCCTGTTAGATTTGTTTGCTCCCTCTTCCCAAATAGAAGGCAGAGATCTTGTCTATTGTGTCATTCCTTGGAATTGTGCCTGGTATGTAATAGACCCTTAGTCAAACTTGGTAAATGAATGAATGGTATAGACAATTTGAACATTGATTCTGGAATCAACCTGAGTCGAAATCCTGGCTCCTACCATTTACTGATTGTGTGATTGTGGGCAGGCTAGTAAATTTGGGTGCTTTTGTATGCTCATTTGTAAGATGACATAGAAGATTAAAGTAAGTGATAATTGAATTAATACTTACAAGGTGCTTCTGTGATGGTTATTTTATACTTTTTCAAAACTATTTGAGGCCTGGGCGTGTGGCTCAGTGGTAGAGCTTTACGGCCTGGGTTAAGTCCCTAGCACTGCAAAAGTATTTAGAATCACAATTTCTTTATACTTTCCTCTATTCAAGAGCTTCTAGGTTGGTTCCACAGGGTAGTGCTTGTGAATTGAGCTGCTATAAACATGGATGTGGCTGCATCGCTCTAATATGCAGATTTTAAGTCTTTGGGGTATAAACCGAGGAGTGGGATAGTTGGCTGTTTAACATACCAAGTTTTCTAAGGAATCTCCATACTGCTTTCCAGAGTGGTTCCACCAAATTTCAGACTCACCAGTAATGCCACATCCTCACCAACACTTATTGTTGTTTGTATTCTTGATAACTTCCATTCTGACTGGAGTGAGATGAAATCTTAGTTTTTATTTGCATTTCTCTAATTACTGGAGATGTTGAACATTTTTTCATATATTTGTTGATTGATTGTATATCTTCTGAGAAGTGTGTGTTCAGTTCCTTAGCCCATTTATTGATTGGTTTTTTTTATTTTTTTTGGTGTTAAGTTTTTTTGAGTTCTTTATATATCTTGGACTGTTCTTTCTGATGTGCCTGTGGTAAAGATTTTCCCCCACTCAGTAGACTCTCTTCACATTATTGATGAATGATGAGGGTCCTGAGAGAATGATGACTGGTTATCACTGGTGATCAGAGAAAACAGTGGGTTGCTAGCAGTTAACCTACATAATTGCACTCCCACCACAATAGGTTGCTAACTAGTAACCCTGTGCTTCTGCTCCTTCCTGCCGACCAATACACACATGGAGAAGAAAGAGAAGGCAATGATGGGCATCTATAAAAGAGCTAGACACATCCCCTCCAGAAAACACCCAGCCCTGGGGCCCCTTCTTTTCAGAAAGTCTGTCACTATCACTTTTCTTAAATAAAACTTACTTTCTATGCTTGCTTTGGTATTTCTAAGGTGTTTAATTTTCAACACAGGTTGAAGAACATGGAATGAATAAACCCCCAAGACAGTATGTGACCTGGGAGGAGGGAGAGGCCAAAACTTTGATCCTTCCAATAAATTATCTCTCAGTGACAGGACAAGCCCTGGAAGGGAGATAACCATCAATCCAAGATTGCAGTCCCTGGGAGAAGGGATATTTTCCCAAATAAGTTTACTGCCAGTGACAGTGATACTGTATGTCAATTTTGTCCCCTTGTAAATACAATGACCCCAGGAGGTCAGATGCAGACTGGACTCTGAACCCTCCATCTCTGACCTGTAAAACACCATTTAATTGATATAATCAGTAAAAACTGTGCCCAGTAAAAACAAGTCCCAGATAATTGCAGCCTTTTGCCCATGATTTGTTGAAGTTTTCAAGCACTGAGACCCTCCCCAATGTAAAATATAAAAACCCACACTTCCCCTGCAATCAGGGCCATTTTTCTACCCAGAAAGTAAGCCATTTGATGCCTGACTGCTACTGAATAAAAGTTTGTCTGAATTTGAGAGGTCTGCTGTGGTGAGCCGCTTCTGCCGTTTATGCAAATTATGGTCGCCATTACAAGATGGCGCTGGCTCCGCTGTGGTCTGTGACAAACAACTCCTTATTTGGGAGAGTTGGTGCATGACTTTTCATCACCCTATGAGAAAGCTCCACGTGGCTGCTTTGCATTGGGGCTTGAGATGCTTTATTAAGGCTGGGAGGGGCATCCGAGAGAGAGAAGAAGAACTATCAAGGGCCTGAAATAAACTGCTGAAAGAAGATTCCTGAGTGTTGCGTCTTCCTTGCGGGCAAGGGAGCGCAACAAGTGGTGCCGAGACCCGGGAACCAGAACTTTCAGCAGTCAGGGGGGTGCACCGTAGTCCCAGGTAAGTGGGATCCGCGATCAAAGCGGGAAATAGTCCCAAGTAAGTGGGATCCGCGACCAAAGCGGGGCAGCAGCTGCATTGTGTACTTTCGTTTTTACTTTCGCTTTTGTTTTCTGTGTTTCTCTTGTTGTGTCATTTTGCTGTTGTTTTTTGTGCTTCTTTTGTTGTTGTGTCAT